>NW_023331696.1:0-35549 GCF_011100685.1 Canis lupus familiaris
GGTCCCCACCTGGGTTTCACCTGGACCTGGTGACTCTCGTTCCCACATGAACCACACCTGGACCTGGTGACTGTGGTGTCCTTCTAGCCTCACATTTACTGGGGACTCTGGTCCCCACCAGGGCCTCACCTGGATCTGGTGACTATGGCCTGCAGGTTGGCTTCACCTGGACCTGGTGAGTGGGGTTGCCACCTGGGCCTCACCCATACCTGGTGATTCAGGTCCCCACGTGGGCCTCTTGGACCTGGTGAATCTGGTCCTTACCTGGTCCTCACCCGGACCCGGTGACTCTGGTCACCACCTGGGCCTCACCTGGACCTGGTGAATCTAGTCCCCATCTGGGCCTCACCCACTCCTGGTGACCTTGTTCCCCACCTGGACCTGATTGCTGTGGACTCCTTCTTGACCTCACCTGGAACTGGTGACTCTGATCCTATCTAGGCGTCACCCAGATCTGGTGACTCTGGTCCTCACCTTGGCATCATTGGGACCTGGTTACTCTGTTCCACACCTGAGCCTCGCCTTGACATGATGACTCTTGAACCCCTCTGGGCCTCACCCTGACCTGGTGACTCTGGTCCCCATCTGGATGTCACCTGGACCAGGTGATTCTGGTACCCCTCTAGGCCTCAACGAGACCTGGTGACTGTGGTCCTCAACTGGGCCTCACCTGAACCTAGTGAATATGCTCCCCACCTGGGCCTCATCTGGACCTGGTGACTCTGGTCCCTACCTGGGCATCATCGGGACATGGTTCCTCTATTCCACACCGGGACTCACCTGGACCTGGTAACTCTGGTCCTCACTTTGGCCTCTTCTGTACCAGTGACTCTGGCCCCACCTGTCCCTCACCTGGAACTGGTGACTCTGATCCTCAGCAGCATGCCTCGAATGCACCTTTCCACTAGCTGCGTTCTTATGGCCATGAGAATGTAGCTAATTTGTAAGTCAGGAGTTTCCATGTATACCGCTCTATTGCACCTAGAGACACAAGCATTGAAGCCTGCAGCTAGCTCCTTTTGTCCTATGAGCTTCTGACCAACACGTCTAGTGAGGATGTTCAAAATTTCATCTGAAGGCCGTGTGGAACTGTGAGGGACTGGAGGTGAGCTCAAGTCTCAGAAGCAAGTACCCTTTGGACACTGTGTTCAACTAGATTCTCATGTATGGAACTTAGTGTGTAGCACCAATCCTAGAGAGCAGTTCCTCACATATCTCTGGATTGGGCTTGGAGACTAATTGTGTGGGCCAGCACCTTCCACTAACCTCTGACAAAACTTCTGTCACGCATCGAGCCTAGGCCTTATAGGAGTGAAGTGTACCTGCAGTCAGCATGTGCGAGGTACAAGGCATAAATTCAACTCTCAGAAGTGTGTATGCTTTGCAGGCCGATGTCTGCTAGACACTTATCGAGGCAAGGTATACCCAAGCTACACTCTAATTAAACAAGGATGCTGGTAATCACTGTACTGAACTGAGATACACGTGAGTACAGTCCTGACACTTCCACTTGCATTTCTCCAACCTCTCCCAACACCTAAAATAAGGATGTTAGCAGCTATGACTATGGGAGGTCAGGATGCGGAGGGTCCTGCCCTGAGCTCAGCTTTCAAAAGGAGGCATGCCTCGAAGCCAGCTTTCTACTAACTGCGTTCTGTTGGCCATGAGAACGTGGCAGCATTGATATTCAGGATGTTCCATGAATACCGCTTTACTGCACCTGGAGACACAACCTTGAAGTCTGCAGCTTGCCCTTTGCATCCCATGAGCTTCTGACAAACATGTCTAGTGAGTATGTTTGTAACTGTATCTGCAGGCAGTGTGGAACTGGGAAGGACCACGTTTCAACTCATCTCCGAGAGGGAAGTTCCCCAGAGAGAGAGCTTTCAGCTAGTAACTCAGGTTTGGAAGTTAGTATGTAGCTCCCATCTAAGGGAGGAATTCCTCAGAAGTTGCTGGATTGAACTAAGAAACATTTATTTCTCAAAACTTGTGTCCCGTATCAAATGAAATCATTTGGAAGCGAAGCGTACAGGCGGTCAGCATGTGGGAGGTTCAAGTCCTAAGATCAATCCAAAGGAGTGTGCATGCCTTGGAGGCAGCTGTCCGCTAGGCGCGAAATTGACAAGGCAGACACTTGGTTCTCACTCCGCTACTCTCACGCATACAACGAAATGCTGTGGAAGCAGAACGTACAGGCAGTCAGGATGGGGGAGGTACAGGCTATAAGCTCAAATCTCCGAAGTGTGTATGCTTTGCAAGCCGATGTCTGCTAGACACTTATCGAGGTGAGGCATACCCGAGCTACACTCTAATTGAACAAGGATGTTGGCAATCGATGTATCGAACTCAGATACACGTGAGTATAGTCCTGACACTTCCAGTCGCATTTCTCTAACATCTCCTAGCACTCCACGTAAAGATGTTAGCAGCTATGACTATGGGCAGGCAAGATGTGGGAGGGTCCTGCCCTGAGCTCAGCTCTCACAACAGAGCATGCCTAGAAGCCAGCTTTATACTAGCTCGTTCTGATGGCCGTGAGAATGTAGCAGAATTGTAGGCGGTACGAATACAATGAATACCACTCTACTGCACCTGGAGACACAACCATTGAAGCCTGCAGCTGGCCCTTGCACCCCATAGCTTCTGACAAACATGTCTAGTGAGGATGTTCGTAACTGCATCTGCATGCAGTGTGGAACAGGAAAGAACTGCGTGTCAGCTCATCTCGCAGAAGGAAATTCCCCAGAGAGAGCTTTCAGCTAGGCACTCAGGTTTGGAAGTAAGTATGTAGCTCCCATCTGAGGGAGGAATTCCTCAGAAGTCACTGGATTGAACTAAGAGACACTTGCCTCTCGCAAAACTTGCATCCCATATCGAACGAAATCCTTTGGAAGTGAAGCGTACAGGCGGTCAGCATATGGGAGGTACAAGCCATAAGCTCAAGCCAAAGGAGTGTGCATGCCTTGCAGGCAGCTGTCCACTAGGCACGAAATTGACAAGGCAGATATGGTTTTCACTCTGCTACTATCCCGCATACAATGAAATGCTGTGGAAGTGGAACGTACAGGCAGTCAGGAGGGGGGAGGTACAGACCAGAAGCTCAACTCTCAAAAGTGTGTATGCTTTGAAGGCCGATGTCTGCTAGACACTTATCGAGGAGAGGTATACCCGAGCTACACTCTAATTGAACAAGGACGTTGGCAATCCTGTATTGAACTCAGATACACGTGAGTAGAGTCCTGACACTTCCACTTGCATTTCTCCAACCTCTGCCAACACCTAACATAAGGATGTTAGTAGCTACGACTACAGGCAGCCAGGATGCGGGACGGTCCTGCCCTGAGCTCAGCTCTCAAAAGGAGGCATGCCTAGAAGCCAGTATTCTACTAGCTCTTTCTGATGGCCGTGAGAACGTAACAGCATTATAAGATGGGACATTCCATGAATACCGCTCTACTGCACCTGGAGACACAACCATTGAAGCCTGCAGCTGGCCCTTGCGTCCTATGAGCTTCTGACAAACATGTCTAGTGAGGATGTTCGTAACTGCACCTGCAGGCAGCGTGGAACTGGGAAGGACCACAATTCAGCTCATCTCCGAGAGGGAAGTTCCCCAGAGAGAGAGCTTTCAGCTAGTAACTCAGGTTTGGAAGTTAGTATGTAGCTCCCCCTGAGGGAGGAATTCCCCAGAAGTCGCTGGATTGAACTAAGCGACACTTGCCTCTCGCAAAACTTGCGACCCATATCGAAGGAAATCCTTTGAAAGTGAAATATACAGGCGGTAATCATGTGGGAGGTACAAGCCATAAGCTCAATCCAAAGGAGTGTGCATGCCTGGGAGGCACCTGTCTGCTAGGTCGAAATTGACAAGGCAGACACTTGGTTTTCACTCGGCTACTCTCCCGCATACATCAAAATGCTGTGGAAGAGGAACGTACAGGCAGTCATGATGCGGAGGTACAGGCCATAAGCTCAGCTCTCAGAAGTCTGTATGATTTGCAGGCCGATGTCTGCTAGACACTCATCGAGGTGAGGTATACACGAGCAACACTCTAATTGATTAAGGACGTTGGCAATCGCTGTATTGAACTCAGGTACACGTGAGTACAGTCCTGACACTTCCACTCGCATTTCTCCAATCTCTTCCAGCACTTCACGTAAGGATGTTAGCAGCTATGACAATGGGCAGGCAAGATGCGGGGGTCCTGCCCTGAGCTCAGCTCTCACAAGAGAGCATGCCTAGAAGCCAGCATTCAAATAGCTGCGTTCTAATGGCCGTGAGACCATAGCAGTCTTCTACCTCAGGAGGTTTGAAGAATACCACTCTACTGCACCTGGAGACACCTTCCAGGCCTGCATTATTCCACTTGCATCTCACAAGCTTCTGAAAAACGTCTCTGGTGAAGATGTTCAAAACTCATTCTGCGGGCAGTGTGGAACTGTGAGGGACTGGGTGGGAGCTCAAATCTCAGAAGAGAGATGCTTTTGGACTCGGGGTTCAGCTAGATTCTCACGTATGGAACTTAGTATGTAGCATGTGTCTAAGACAGGAATTACTAGGAAATCGCTGGATTGAGCTTGGAGGCACTAGTCTTGTGTGCCGGGACTTTCCACTTACCCCTCACAACACTTCAGTCACGCATCGAGCCTATGCCTGTTAGCTGCAAAATGTACCTGCAGGCAGGATGTGGAAGCACAGGCCATAAGCTCAACTCTCAAAAGTGTGTATGCCTGGAAGGCAGATGTCTGCTACCCACTCATACATGGGAGTTAGAAACTAGCTACACTCTTTGAAGAAGGCCGTTTCAAATCGCTGTATTCAACTCAGATAATCGTGAGTACAGGCCTGACACTTCCACATGCATTTCGCCGCCCTCACCCAGCACCTAATAAGGATATTAGCAGTTATGTCTACGGGCGGGAAGGATATGGGAGGGTCCGGCACTGAGCTCAGCTCTCAAAAGAAGCATGCCTAGAAGCCAGCTTTCTACTAGCTCGTTCTGATGGCCGTGAGAATGTAGCAGAATTGTAAAGCGCTACCTTCCATGAATACTGCTCTACTGCACCTGGAGGCACAACCATTGAAGCCTACAGCTGGCCCTTGCATCCCAAGAGCTTCTGACAAACATGTCTAGTGAGGATGTTCGTAACAGCATCTGCAGGCAGTGTGGAACTGGGAAGGACCGCGTGTCAGCTCATCTCGCAGAAGGAAATTCCCCAGAGAGAGGTTTCAGCTAGGTACTCAGGATTGGAAGTTAGTATGTAGCTCCCATCTGAGGGAGGAATTCCTCAGAAGTCGCAGGATTGAACTAAGACACATTTGCCTCTCGCAAAACTTGCGTCCCATATTGAAAGAAATCCTTTGGAACTGAAGTGTGCGGATGGTCAGCATGTGGGAGGCATAAGCCATAAGCTCAATCCAAAGGAGTGTGCATGCCTTGCAGGCAGCTGTACGTTAGGCGCGAAATTGACAAGGCAGACACTTGGTTTTCACTCCGCTACTGTCCTGCATACAATGAAATGCTGTGGAAGTGGAACATACAGCCAGTCAGGATGGAGAAGTTAGAGGACATAAGCTGAACTCTCAGAAGTGTGTATGCTTTGCAGGCCGATGTCTGCTAGACACTTATCGAGGCGAGGTATACCGGAGCTACACTCTAATTGAATAAGGACGTTGGCAATCGCTGTATTGATCTCAGATACACGTGAGGACAGTCCTGACACTTCCACTTGCTTTTCTCCAACCTCTCTCAACACCTAACATAAGGATGTTAGCAGCTAGGACTATGGGCAGGCAGGATGCGGGAGGGTTCTGCCCTGAGCTCAACTTTCAAAAGGAGGCATGCCTGAAGCCAGCTTTCTACTAACTGCATTCTAATGGCCATGATGTGGCAGCATTGTAATTCAGGATGTTCCATGAATACCGCTTTACTACACCTGGAGACACAATGTTGAAGCCTGCAGCTTGCCCCTTGCGTCCCATGAGCTTCTGACAAACATGTCTATTGAGGATGCTCGTAACTGTATCTGCAGGCAGTGTGGAACATGGCAGGACCACGTTTCAGCTCATCTCTGAAAGGAATTTCCCCAGAGAGAGAGCTTTCAGCTAGGTACTCTGGTTTGGATGTTAGTATGTAGCTCCCATCTGAGGGAGGAATTCCTAAGAAGTTGCTGGCTTGAGAAGAAAAGAAAGAAAGAAAGAAGAAAGAAAGAAAAAGAAAGAAAGAAAAAAAGAAGAAAGAAAAAAAGAAAGAAGAAGAAAGAAAAAAGGAAGAGGAAGAAGAAGGAAGAGAAAAGAAGAAATAAAGAAAAAGAAAAAAGAGAAAAAAGAAAGAAAAAAGAAAAAGAAAGAAAAAAGAAGAAAGAAGAAAAAGAAAGAAGAAAAGAAAGAAAGAAAGAAAGAAAGAAGAAAGAAGAAAGAGAAGGCACCTGTGTGGCTCTGTCATAGCTTATACCTTAGGCTCAGAATACCTGATCCAGTTCCCAAGCAGTCTCCTGTTCAGCAGGGAACCTGCTTCTCCCTCTCCCTCTGCCTCTCTCGCTCATGCTTTATCTCTCCTCACTCTCTCAAATAAATAAAAAACATATTTGAAAAAGAAGCAAACAAGCCAACCCACAAGGAAGAGAAAATCGCCCATGTAGAAGAATTTCAACAATTTGTGAGACATTCCACCCTCAAGTTCATGAGCATAGCTTCCCACTCTCTGTGTGGAATACACATAGTAACTTCTCTACAAAATATAATATGAAAAACTTAAATAATATTGATAATATAATAATAATAATTAATAATAATAAAGAATGAGGTTACTACTGAGAAGCTGACAAACACTACCTCAGCAAGATGATCAGATCGATACCAAGACTGATAAATCATGTTTGATAGATATCTATCCTTTATATGATATAATGAAAATGGCAGTATGTCTCTGTATATAATCCACAAAAACAGTTTCAGTCATGAGATAAACAACAGACATGTCCCAACTGAGGGAAATTTACAAAATACTCTACTTCTCAAAGTGTTCCAGTTCAACAACAACAAGGAAAGGCAGAAAGACTGTCACAATCCAGATGAGCCTAAGGAAAGAGGAGGACAAATGGAATGTGATATGAGGGATTGTAACTAGCAAAAACTAAGGAAATCTGAATAAACTATGGCCTTTGTTTTTTCTTTTTTTTTTTTTTTTTGGTCTTTTTTGAAATTTTTTTTAAGGTATTTATTTATTTATTTGGTGATAGTCACAGAGGAGAGAGAGAGGCAGAGACACAGGCAGAGGGAGAAGCAGGCTCCATGCACCGGGAGCCCGAGGTGGGATTCGATCCCGGGTCTTTTTTTGGTCTTTTTGGATGCAAAGTTTTAATATTGATTCATAGCTAATATTTGTACCGTACTAATATAAGGTATCAATAATTGGAGAAATTGAGTGCGAGTGCATGCGAAATGCTCTGTACTATCTTCTCAATTTCCCTATAAATCTTTGTTTTTCCTAATAAATAAGATTTATTTTGAAAATTGACTTAAATGAATCAGGCTCCAAGTGTGAAGACATTTTAAGAATAGTTGAATTAACTTTTGCCTTATTCTTAAAGAGTTCCTTTGATGGAAACAAAGTAAGAATTTTAGATCAGAAGGAAAGAAAAAACACTATGAACATGCATAATGCCTCCTCCAACCTGAAAAGCAGGAACAGATAATAAATAGCAAAATCAGATAAAAATAATTCTAGTATAATAGACACGATATTGCAAGTGCATTTAAAATTAGCAATGCATACATTTATTTCCTTGACATTTGTCTTCCAAAGAGTTCAAAGTGTTTCAGTGTCAGTTGAAACAGGGAAGAATCTCAGGGAAGGATCCTTCACATAAATAATAGGACCATTGGTAATAATGTCTCTCAGTTCTTTCTAAATCCATAAAGATGCATTTCCTGATGAGTGACTGAGCTGTGAAGAAAGAGATGAGAAGCCCTCATCCCTCTGAATTACTTGTGTCAGAATATTTTAACCATAGTACCACGGAGAGTAAATTATCCTTATTAACAGGAAATATGTCTCAGATTTGGAATCTGAGCAATTAGATGCGCAGAGAAAAAAAGCTTTGACTCGCTCCTCATCTTTTAAAGATAAAGGAGAGCTTTTCTATGTACAAAGTCAGTTGGTCAAGATAGCCTTATGGAATAAGAGTCTGCAGCATGGGAATCCTGCTGCACAGCTGGGAAAACCCACGCCCCAGGTCTTCCTGATCCCAAATCCCTGGACCTGTCCCCCAACAAAGGCTGCCAAGCTGAGGTCATTTGCAATTGCTCTCTTAGGAGCTCTGGGGAAGCGGAGAAGGAGCTAGATAGGATGGGATGGGAAGCGTGGAGGCCAAGAAAATTAAGGCCAATTCCAATTTAAATTCAGCTTTAGCACAAGTCCACCCATCCCAGGTCCCTGTGAAGAAGAGCTGAAATTTACATTACTTCAGTTACAGGAAAAAAAACAAAAGTTTACAGCTTAATGACCTAGAAAGCCCCACAATAGAATCAAAACTGAGCCCAGGCCAAGGACAGGAAGCCTCTATTAGAATGAAAACAGGGCTCAATGCCCTTGAATGTCCCATATCAAAATGTAAACAGAACTTGAGGAATTGCCTCCAGCCCTTCTGGAGGTCCCCCAAGACCAGCCCTAAAACTAAGCTAAAACCCATCTCCAAGTCCCTGCTTCACTCTGTTGGGTATACTTGGACACAAGCTCGAGCTTGTAAATAACCCTCCGTGTTTTGCATCAGTGTCAGCTTCTCTGAGATAAAAAAACAAAACCAAAAGAAGCTCGGACACAGGTAGAGTAAACGCAGGGTTCTGAGAGAATCGGCGGAGACCCGGGGACTTGGGAGCTCTTCTGTGGAAGCCCATGCAGACTGGGGGGGAAGGATGCTCAGTCCCAGATCCAGAGGAACCAGAGACCCCCACCCGCATCCTGCCCACCAGGGGGGGGTCCTCAGGGAGCAGCACTGCACCGCCCACTGGAGGCCAGAGGTGCTGATGCCCACCCTGCCTCTGATCCCGCAGTTGCATCTACCAAGCAGATGTGCACCTGATAATCAGCGCCAGAGCCCATCCCCAGACCCTGCACAGACCACTCACTGCCACCAAGTTGTCGGACCACAGAAGATGCAGAGATTCAGCTCTGCCTGGAAAGTAGGATCTAGCTTCCTTTGTACTTTGTGCTTTATTTTCATTATTTTTTTATTTTTTTATTAATTGCCTTATTTTAATTTTTATGTATGTACCTTATATATTTCTTATTTTTATTTTCATGGTACTTTAATTGTGTTTCATATTTTGGGATTTAGAGTCTTTGAAAATGCAGGCCAAAATAATCTGGTGTGTTTTTGTTTTTTTTTTGGAGGGCAGTTGTTATTGTTTTCCATGGTTTTTCTTTTTCTTCCCTCTTTCTTTTCTGGAAAAGGTAATGAGATGGAGAAATTCACCTCTATAAATAATATGAGGTAGTACTCACAGCCAGGAAGTCCATCAATACACATATATGATGTCTAACTACAGTTTAAAACAATTATTATAAAGATAGCAGCTGGGCTGGAAAAAGAGCACAGAAGAAAACTAGAGAATCCCTTACAGTAGAAATAAAAGAACTAAAATCTAGTCAGGGCCAACGTTAAAAATGCTATAACTGAGATGCAGTCCCACGTAGAAGCCATAAAAACAAGAAAGGTTATGGACCACAGAGACAGACGTAGGGAAGTCAGCCACTTATTAAAACAATAACATTCATATTTTAGGAGACTCAGAAGATGAAGAGAGAGAACAGGTGGGCCTTGCTCAGCCATTAGAAACGACAAATACCCACCATTTGCTTCAACGTGAATGGAACTGGAAGGTATTATGCTGAGTGAAGTAACTCAATCGGAGAAGGACAAACATTGTATGTTCTCATTCATTTGGGGAATATAGATAATAGTGAAAGGGAATATAAGGGAACGGAGAAGAAATATTGTGGAATATCAGAAAGGGAGACAGAATATAAAGACTCCTAACTCAGGGAAATGAACTAGGGGTGATGGATGGGGAGGAGGGCGGGCGGTGGGGGTGAATGGGTGATGGGCACTGAGGGGGGCACTTGCCAGGATGAGCACTGGGTGTTATTCTGTATGCTGGCAAATTGAGCACCAATAAAAATAAAATTATTATTAAAATAAAAGAAAGAACGAGGGATCCCTGGGTGGCGCAATGGTTTAGCGCCTGCCTTGGCCCAGGGTGCGATCCTGGAGACCCGGGATAGAATCCCACGTCAGGCTCCCAGTGCATGGAGCTTGCTTCTCCCTCTGCCTGTGTCCTCTGCCCTCTCTCTCTCTCTCTGTGACTATCATAAATAAATAAAAATTTAAAAAAAATAAACAAACATTAAAAAAAAAAGAAGAATGAAAGAAAAAGAAAGAAAGAAAGAAAGAAAGAAAGAAAAAAAGAAAGAAAAAAAGAAAGAAAAAGAAAGAAAAAAAAAGATAGATTGGCACCTGGTTGGCTCAGTCAGTTAAGCTTCTGCCTTAGGCTCAGATCATGATCCAGGTCCCAAGGCAGACTCCCTGTTTAGCAGGGAACCTGCTTCTCCCTCTCCCCTCTGCCCCTCTCGCTCATGCTTTTCTCCTCTCTCTCTCTCTCTCATATAAATAAATAACATCTTTGAAAAAGAAACAAACAAAGAAACCCACAAGAAAGAGAAATCTCCCATGTAGAAGAATTTCAAACAATTCGTGCAGACATACCACACTCAAGTTCATGAGCATATCTTCACACTTTATGTGTGGAAAACACATAGTAACTTCCTTCTGCAAAATATATTATGAAAAACCTAAAATAAGATGATAATATAATAATAATAATAATAATAATAATAATAAATCACTTTACTACGGAGAAAGCTGACAACACTACCTCAGCAAGATGATCAGATCGATACCAAGACTGAAAAATCATGTTGATAGTATCTATCCTTTATATGATATAATGAAAATAGCAGTATAGTCTCTGTATATAATCCACAAAAACAGTTCAATCATGAGATAAACAACAGACATGTCCCAACTGAGGGAAATTTTACAAAATACTCTACTTCTCAAAGTGTTCCATTCAACAACAACAAGGAAAGGCTGAAAGACTGTTACAATCCAGAGGAGGCTAAGAAAACAGGAGCACAAATGGAATGTGATATGAGGGATGGTAACTTAGCAAAAGCTAAGGAAATCTGAATAAAGTAAAGACTGCTAACTCTGGGAACGAACTAGGGGTGGTAGAAGGGGAGGAGGGCGGGGGGTGGGAGTGAATGGGTGACGGGCACTGGGTGTTATTCTGTATGTTAGTAAATTGAACACCAATAAAACAATAAATAACAAAAAAATAAAAAATAAAAAAAATAAAATATAAAAAAAAAAGTATGGACTTTGGTTAATGCGAATATTTTAATATTGATTCATTAGCTCCTATTTGTACCGTACTAATATAAGATATCAATAATTGGAGAAATTGAGTGCCAGTGCATGCGAATGCTCTGTACTATCTTTTCAATTTCCCTCTAAATCTTTGTTTTTTTTCCTAATAAATAAGATTTATTTTGAAAATTGACTTAAATGAATCAGGCTCCAAGTTTGAAGACATTTTAAGAATTGTTGAATTAACTTTTCCCTTATTCTTATAGAGTTCCTTCGGTGTGAACAAAGAAATAATTTATATCAGAAGGAAAGAACAACACTTATGAACGTATAATGCCTCCTCAACCTGAAAAGCAGGAACGGATAATAAATAGCAAAAATCAGATAAAAATAATTCTATTATAATAGACACCATATTGCAAGTGCATTTAAAATTAGCAATGCATAACATTTATTTCCTTGACATTTGTCTTCCAAAGAGTTCACAGTGTTTAAGTGTCAGTTGAAATAGGGGAAGAATCTCAGGGAAGAATCCTTCACATAATAATAGGACCATTGTAATAATATCTCTCAGTTCTTTCCAAATCCATAAAGATGCATTTCCTGATGAGTGACTGAGCTGTGAAGAAAGAGATGAGAAACCCTCATCCCTCTGAATCACTTGTGTCAGAATATTTTAACCATAGTACTACGGATAGTAAATTATCCTTATTAACAGGAAATATGTCTCAGATTGGAATCTGAACAATTAGATGGGCAGAGAAAAAAAAGCTTTGACTCGCTCCTCATCTTTTAAAGATAAAGGAGAGCTTTTCTATGTACAAAGTCAGTTGTCAAGATAGCCTTAGGGAATAAGAGTCTGCAGCATGGAATCCTGCTGCACAGCTGGGACGCCCACAACCCAGGTCTTCCTGATCCCAAATCCCTGGGCCTTTCTCCCAACACATGCTGCCAAGCTGAGGTCATTTGCAATTGCTCTCTTAGGAGCTCCAGGGAAGGGGAAAGAGCTAGATAGGATGGTACTGGACGCAAGGAGGCCGAGAAAATGAAGGCCTTTCTACTTTAAGTTCAGTGTTCGAACAAGTCCAGCCATCCCAGGCCCCTGTGAAGAAGACCTGAAATTTACATTACTTCAGTTACAGGAAAAAAAAAACAAAAGTTTACAGCTTAATGTCCTAGAATTCCCCACAATAGAATGAAACTGAGCCCATGCCAACGGCTGGAAGCGCCTATTAGAATGAGAGCAGAGCTCAATACCCTTGAAGGCCCCATATCAAAATGTAAACAGAACTTGAGGAATTGCTCCACCCCTTCTGGAGGACCCTGAGACAAGCCCTTAAAACTAAGCTAAAACCCACCTCGGGGTCCAAGTCCCTACTCCGCTGTGTTGGGTGTACTTGGACGCAAGCTCAAGTTTGGAAATCAACCCTTGTGTGTTTGCATTGGTGTCAGCTCCTTAGTGGTTTCTCAGATTCGCAATCTTGAGCACAACACCCCCATGTCCCCTCCCACCTTGGCTGAACCTCTATCCCCTGCCACCCAGGGTGACAGTCACCTCCCTGCCTACAACACCTGGGCACAGGCCGTCACACAGGTCCCATGGGCATGGTGGGCACTCCTGCCATCCCTGGCCTCCCAGAGGAAGGAAGGAGGTTTTGGCAGTACACACTCCCATGGTGGCCCCAGGGCTCCCTGCCCAGGACAGACAGGTTGGGGTCTGTGTCCCTGACGTCAGCTCCTCCTCCCCGGTTTTCCCACAGGAAATGAAGGAGGAAGCCCTGGTCTCCTCTAGGGACATCACGCTGGGGGACCTGGATGTCAACAGGATGTTCAGCAGTCACGTCATGTTTTGGGACTACTATGGGGTAGGGTGAGGCTGAGGGGCCAGGGGGATCGGGACCCAGAAGGACCGGGGGTTTCTGGGTAGGGAACACCGGGCTTCAGAGCCCGGGGGAAGAACAGCAGCCAACAACACACAGCTGCATTGTAGGTTGTTTGGGATGAACACCGTGCCCCCACCCTCGGGGTCTCACGGATGAGGAGGCCACTAGGACGGGGCCTCCAGGGATTGCCATGTGAGCTGAACCCCAAAGGGGTGAGGGACAGCCCCTGAAAAGCAGGGGGCTGGGGTGGAGGCCATGGGGCAAGTAAGGGGACCTGGGGGCAGGGTGCATGGCCGTGACTGGAGGAGGACACACATCGATCTGATGAGGGTCGGAAGGGTCAGGGTGATATCCACCATCAGCACTTTTTATATTTCTAAATTCTATGCATTCAATTTGAGACAATTTGCAATTTATAAACATACATAGTATGATGACCCCCAGATAATGCCCCTGGTCCAGCCAGGGCCCTGCACTCACCACACGGGGCCCCAGGGGAAGGTGACACAGCATACCCCAGACTGGGGTCGCCTTTATCTGTAGATGTCTCCGTGTGCATCTTAGAGAAAGGGGATGCCCTGTGTTCACCAGCCCCCCACACCATCCTCCCATCCCCCAGACCCACACCATCCCCTAACATCATCATCCCCCGTGGCATAGCCCCTACACCATCTCCCTTACACACACACAGCCTCACACAATCCCCACCCACACTATACCCCAACACCATCCCCCTTACACCATCTCCCACACCCCACCACCGTCATACCCATGCCCACACACCATCCACCCCCACACCATTGGCCCCTAACAAGGACCCAGTGCAGCTGCACCCTGTGGGACATGCTCAAACTCCCTGGGGTTCTCTGGATACCCTGCTCCCATCAGAAGCCCGGGTGTCCCATTGAGTACCCAGGGGTTGCAGGGAGGAGGGAAGGCAGGGAGCCCCAGACAGTTTGTGTACAGGAGAGTGGTGCAGAGCACACACTGTACCTTGCCTCCATCCACGGTCCCTCCTGGAGGGTGGGACACCCTGCACAGGACAGCAGCCCCTAACCCAGAGGGACCTGGGCTGACTTGGGCCCATGCTCTGTGGGGGCTGGGTTGATTTGAGGCCCCACCAGTCCCAGCTCAAAGACTAATGGAATCAGGCCCCCATAGCCCTGGCCAACCCTGGATTCTGGCCCCAGGCTGAGTGAGCCCTCTCAAAGCTGGATGTGGCCTCCTGGGCCCTGGGCATGCCCCACAGATACAGGTCGCTTATCTAGGGCAGCCCTGGGGATCCCGGGTCACACCAGTGTGGGGAGTGGAGGGGTAAGCCGGTGGGCCACACCCACACCCACACGATAAGGCAGGCTCCTCCAGGTGCTGGGGCTCCAGAGGGCCCGAGGCCGGGGTCCAGCTGCCCTGCGGGGACCCAGCACAGGAGCCCATGAGCTGCAGGTCCAGGTCAGCTCTGCTGTCCTCAGAATCGTCACTCAGGCTGAAACTTCAGGACACACGCCCCCACCCGGATCAACACATGCTCCCAGGTGGGGAACTCCAGCACCAGCCCACCCACCCCGTTTGATTCTTGCCCCCACTTAAAGGACAGGAAGTTCTCCTTCCCCAGGGGAAGGCACGCACCCACGGCTCTGGGCCCGATTGCTGTAGAAAGTCAATAAAGTGATGTGGTGCGAAAATGCACAGCCAGCCCATTTCTGCGTCTCCCAGAACTCTTTGCATGGGGCATGGAGAGACCCCCAGACAGGAGGAGCGGGCACCACCTAGGCCCCAACCAGCCCCTGCAGGGGCGCCGCCAGGCAAACACAGCTGACGTCCCCACGTGCCTTCCAGGGGAGGCCGGACCCACTGCTGGATATGGGAATGTGGCCAAGCCGGAACTTCCAGCTCAGCTGACCCTCCAGCTGAAAGTCCTGCACGAGTGAGCCCCGGCGTAGCCAGGAGAGCCCAGCTAGCCGCCCAGCGCCAGCACCAGAAATGATATTCTGCCAACGATTTTGGGGTTTTGGATGACCCAGCCAGAGGATCCGACAGCTGCACGGGATAGCTGCATGTGATAGACACACACGCACCTCAAAACCAACAAAAGTCAGAATCCCCCCAATGTTGTCAAACAGCAGCCAGATGGTTACATACACTACGCTGTGGTCCCCAATAGGATACATGGAAAACGCTATAAGCCATGACTGCAGAGGTGCTGGAGGCATGGAGATGTGCCTGCTGTGTTCCAACAAAGAGGGCAGAGGGGCAGGAAGCATCCTTCGGAGGGGGGCCCTCCTAGGAAAGGATACCAGGTCCCTGTGAAGGCTACGGAGAGTGAAATCTGTCCTCCTATCTTTCTGCTTCTGGTTTTCCTCCTAAATGCCATTTTCCTCAATCATTTTAGCAAGAATTTATTTTTGTTTTTAAATTTCTTTTTATTGGAGTCCAATTTGTATGAATTCTTTCTTCAGCAAGTGTGTCATTCAGGAGAGAAAGAGAGATAAAGATTTTCCCAGACAGGCAACATATAAAGGAGTTCAGGACCACTTAACCAGTCCAGTAAGGAATTTTAAGAGGGACTCTTCTAGTGGGGGAAAAAAAGAGATCAAAACAACAAAGACTAGAAAGGCCCAGAGAACGTCACCAGAAAAACCAACTCTTCCGGTAACACAAATACACAAAGTTCATATCTTTGAATAATCACTCTGAATGCTGATAGACTAAATGCTTCAATCAAAACATATAGGGTATCAGAGTGGCTTAAAAAGCAGTATCCGGGATGCCTGGGTGGCTCAGGGGTTGAGCCTCTGCCTTTGACTCAGGGTGTGATCCTGGAGTCTGGGATCGAGTCCCATATTGGGCTCCTGGTGGGGAGCCTGTTTCTCTCTCTGCCTAATTTTCTGCCTCTCTCTCTCTCTCTCTCTCTCTCTCTCACTCTCACTATCATAAATAATATTATTATTAAAAAACAACATCCATCTGTACGCTGCCTAAAGGATGCTCACCTTAGACCTATAGACACCAACAGATTGAAAGTCAGGGGATGGAAAATCATATATCACGCTAATGGATATCAAAAGAAAGCTGGAGGACCCATACTTATATCAGACAAACGAGATTTGAAACCAAACCCTGGGGGACACATGGTGGCTCAGTGGTTGAGCATCTGCCTTCGGCTCAGGGTGTGATCCTGCGATCCCAGGATCGAGTCCCACATCAGCCTCCCTTTGGGGAGCCTGCCTCTCACTCTGCTATGTTCCTTCTTCTGCTTCTCTGTGTATCTCTCATGAATATATAAATAAGTAATTAAAATTTCAAAAAGAAAGAACAAATACTGTAAGAAGAAATGAAGAAGGGCAATATTTCATAATTAAAAAGACTCTCTATCAAGATCAAACAACTAAATATTTATGCTGCCAACATGGGAGTACCTAAATATAGAAACCACTGTTGGTGGGAATGTGAACTGTGCAGCCACTCTGGAAAACTCTGTGGAGGTTCCACAATGAGATAAAAATAGACCTGTACAACGACCCAGATATTGCACTGTTGGGGATTAACCTCAAAGATTCAGATGCAATGAAACGCCGGGACACCTGCACCCTGAGGTTTATATTAGGAATGTCCACAATAGCCAAACTGTGGAAGGAGCCTCCCTGTCCATCAAAGTTGAATGGATAAAGAAGATGTGGTTTATATATACAATGGAATATTACTCAGTCATTAAAAATGACAGATACCCACCATTTGCTTCAACGTGAATGGAACTGGAAGGTATTATGCTGAGTGAAGTAAGTCAAACGGAGAAGGACAAACAGTGTATGTTCTCATTCATTTGTGGAATATAAATAATAATGAAAGAGAATATAAGGGAATGGAGAAGAATTGTATAGGAAATATCAGAAAGGGAGACAGAACATAAAGACTCCTAACTCTGAGAAATGAACTAGGGGTGCTGGGAGGGGAGGAGGGCAGAAGTGTGTGTGAATGGGTGATGGGCACTGAGAGGGAACTTGATGGGATGAGCACTGGGTGTTATTCGGAATGTTGGTCAATTCAACACCAATACAAAATAAATTTATTTAAAAAAAAAGATCCAACAACTAAATATTTATGCTGCAACATGGGAGTACCTAAATATAGAAACGAATTAACAACAAACATACAGGAACTCACTGATAATAATACAATGACAGGGGATTTTAACACCCACTTATGACAATGGACCGATTGTCTATGCAGAAAATCAACAGGGGAACAATAGCCTTGACACACTGGACCACAGGGACTCAACAGATATAGTCTGAATATTTCTTCCTAAAGCAGAATACACATTCCTTTCAAGTGCACATGGGATATTCTCCAGAACAGATCATATCATGGGCCACAAATCAGCCCTCAACAGGTACAACAGGTACAAGAAGGTTGATATCACACACTGTACATTTTTGGAACTCGATGCTATGAAACTCGAAGTCGACAGTAAGAAAAAAGAATTGGACAGACAAAAAACACGTGGAGATTATGATCATCCTACTAGAGAATGAATGGATCAACCAGGAAATTAAAGAGGAAATTTAAAACAAATGAAAATGAAAATATGTTTCTCCAAAACTCTGGGATGTAGCAAAGGCAGTCCTAAGAGGGAAGTACATAGCAATACAGGCCTACCTCAAGAAACAAGAAGTCTCCAATACACAACCTAACCCTACACCTAAAGGAGCTGGAAAAGAAATAGCAAACAAAGCCTAAAGCCTACAGAAGAAGGGAAAAAATAAAGATGAGAGCAGAGATAAAAAATACAGAAACAACAAAACAGTAGAATGGAATAACGAAACTAAGAGCTGGATCTTCAAAATAATAAATAAAACGGATCAAGCCATAGCCAGCTTTATCAATGAGAAAAGAGAAAAGACCTATATAAATAAAATCACAAATGAGAGAAGAGACATCACAATCAACACCAGAAAAATAAGACAATTATAAGGGAATACTATGAAATTATATGCTAAAAAACTGGGAGAACTGGAAGAAATGGACAAATCCCTAGAAATGTGCAAACGAGCAAACCTGAAATAGGAAGAAATAGAAAATGTGAACAGACCCATAACTAGCAAAAGAATTGAATCAGCAAGGAACCTGGGTACCTCAGTGGTTGAGCATCTGCTTTGGCTCAGGTCATGATCCCGGGGACCTGGGGGATCAAAGGTCACCGCATGGAGCCTCATTTTCCCTCTGCCTATCCCTCTCTCTCCCTATGTCTCGCATGAATCCATAAATAAAATCTTTAAAAAAGAAAAAAGATAAAAAGATGAGAAAGGACCCAAATAAAATCACAAATGAGAAAAGAGAAATAACAACCAACACTACAGAAATACAAATGATTATAAGAGAACATTATGAAAAATTATATGGGGGGAGGAGCAAGATGGCGGAAGAGTAGGGTCCCCAAATCACCTGTCTCCACCAAACTACCTAGAAAACCTTCAAATTATCCTGAAAATCTACGAATTCGGCCTGAGATTTAAAGAGAGACCAGCTGGAATGCTACAGTGAGAAGAGTTCGCGCTTCTATCAGGTAGGAAGACGGGGAAAAAGAAATAAAGAAACAAAGGCCTCCAAGGGGGAGGGGCCCCGCGAGGAGCCAGGCTGAGGCCGGGGCGAGTGTCCCCAGGACAGGAGAGCCCCGTCCCGGAGACGCAGGAGCTGCACCGACCTTCCCGGGCGGAAAGGGGCTCGCGGGGAGGTGGAGCAGGACCCAGGAGGGCGGGGATGCCCTCGGGCTCCCGGGGACAGTAACAGCAACTGCGCACCCAGGAGAGTGCGCCGAGCTCCCTAAGGGCTGCAGCACGCACGGAGGGACCCGGCGGGACCCGGAGCAGCTGAAGGGGCTCGGGCCGGGCGGCGGCTCCGCGGAGGGGGCTGCGCGGCCCCGGGAGCAGCTCGGAGGGGCTCGGGCAGAGGAAGAGGCTCCGTGCGGAGGGGGCTGCGCGGTTCCAGGAGCAGCTCGGAGGGGCTCGGGCGGCGGCTCCGCGGAGGTGGCTGCGCGGCCCGGGAGCTCGAATCCAACAGCGCAGGCTCCGGAGCACAGGGCGCCGGGACACAGCCCAGGATCCGGCCTCCCCCGGGACAGGCAGAGGCCTGGAGGGCCCAGGACACCAAGGACGCTCCTGCCCCAGCTGAGCAGATCAGCGGCCCCGCCCCGGAGCCTCCAGGCCCTGCAGACGGAGTTCCTGCCGGAGCTGAATCCAGGGCTCCAGAGCTGCCCCGCCACTGGGGCTGTTCCTCCTGTGGCCTCACGGGGTAAACAACCCCCCTGAGCCCTGCACCAGGCAGGGGCACAGCAGCTCCCCCAACTGCTAACACCTGAAAATCAGCACAACAGGCCCCTCCCCCAGAACACCAGCTAGACGGACAACTTCCAGGAGAAGCCAAGGGACTTAAAGTACACAGAATCAGAAGATACTCCCCGGTGGTTCTTTTTTTGTTTGTTTTTGTTTTTGTTTTGTTTTGCTTTTTGATTTGTTTCCTTCCCCCACCCCCTTTTTTTCTCCTTTCTTTTTCTTTCTCTTTTTCTTCTTTTTTTTTTTTTCGTTTTTTTTTTCTTTTTCTTCCCTTTTTTTTTTTCTCTTTCTCTTTTCTTTCCTTCTTTCTCTCCTCTTTTTCTCTTTTTCCCAATACAACTTGCTTTTGGCCACTCTGCACTGAGCAAAATGACTAGAAGGAAAACCTCACCTCAAAAGAAAGAATCAGAAACAGTCCTCTCTCCCACAGAGTTACAAAATCTGGATTACAATTCAATGTCAGAAAGCCAATTCAGAAGCACTATTATACAGCTACTGGTGGCTCTAGAAAAAAGTATAAAGGACTCAAGAGACTTCATGACTGCAGAATTTAGAGCTAATCAGGCAGAAATTAAAAATCAATTGAATGAGATGCAATCCAAACTAGAAGTCCTAACGACGAGGGTTAACGAGGTGGAAGAACGAGTGAGTGACCTAGAAGACAAGTTGATAGCAAAGAGGGAAACTGAGGAAAAAAGAGACAAACAATTAAAAGACCATGAAGACAGATTAAGGGAAATAAACGACAGCCTGAGGAAGAAAAACCTACGTTTAATTGGGGTTCCGGAGGGCGCCGAAAGGGACAGAGGGCCAGAATATGTATTTGAACAAATTCTAGCTGAAAACTTTCCTAATCTGGGAAGGGAAACAGGCATTCAGATCCAGGAAATAGAGAGATCCCCCCCTAAAATCAATAAAAACCGTTCAACACCTCGACATTTAATTGTGAAGCTTGCAAATTCCAAAGATAAGGAGAAGATCCTTAAAGCAGCAAGAGACAAGAAATCCCTGACTTTTATGGGGAGGAGTATTAGGGTAACAGCAGACCTCTCCACAGAGACCTGGCAGGCCAGAAAGGGCTGGCAGGATATATTCAGGGTCCTAAATGAGAAGAACATGCAACCAAGAATACTTTATCCAGCAAGGCTCTCATTCAAAATGGAAGGAGAGATAAAGAGCTTCCAAGACAGGCAGCAACTAAAAGAATATGTGACCTCCAAACCAGCTCTGCAAGAAATTTTAAGGGGGCCTCTTAAAATTCCCCTTTAAGAAGAAGTTCAGTGGAACAGTCCACAAAAACAAAGACTGAATAGATATCATGATGACACTAAACTCATATCTCTCAATAGTAACTCTGAATGTGAACGGGCTTAATGACCCCATCAAAAGGCGCAGGGTTTCAGACTGGATAAAAAAGCAGGACCCATCTATTTGCTGTCTACAAGAGACTCATTTTAGACAGAAGGACACCTACAGCCTGAAAATAAAAGGTTGGAGAACCATTTACCATTCGAATGGTCCTCAAAAGAAAGCAGGGGTAGCCATCCTTATATCAGATAAACTAAAATTTACCCCAAAGACTGTAGTGAGAGATGAAGAGGGACACTATATCATACTTAAAGGATCTATTCAACAAGAGGACTTAACAATCCTCAATATATATGCTCCGAATGTGGGAGCTGCCAAATATATAAATCAATTATTAACCAAAGTGAAGAAATACTTAGATAATAATACACTTATACTTGGTGACTTCAATCTAGCTCTTTCTATACTCGATAGGTCTTCTAAGCAAAACATCTCCAAAGAAACGAGAGCTTTAAATGATACACTGGACCAGATGGATTTCACAGATATCTACAGAACTTTACATCCAAACTCAACTGAATACACATTCTTCTCAAGCGCACATGGAACTTTCTCCAGAATAGACCACATATTGGGTCACAAATCGGGTCTGAACCGATACCAAAAGATTGGGATTGTCCCCTGCATATTCTCGGACCATAATGCCTTGAAATTAGAACTAAATCACAACAAGAAGTTTGGAAGGACCTCAAACACAGTGGAGGTTAAGGACCATCCTGCTAAAAGATAAAAGGGTCAACCAGGAAATTAAGGAAGAATTAAAAAGATTCATGGAAACTAATGAGAATGAAGATACAACCGTTCAAAATCTTTGGGATGCAGCAAAAGCAGTCCTAAGAGGGAAATACATCGCAATACAAGCATCCATTCAAAAACTGGAAAGAACTCAAATACAAAAGCTAACCTTACACATAAAGGAGCTAGAGAAAAAACAGCAAATAGATCCTACACCCAAGAGAAGAAGGGAGCTAATAAAGATTCGAGCAGAACTCAACGAAATCGAGACCAGAAGAACTGTGGAACACATCAACAGAACCAGGAGTTGGTTCTTTGAAAGAATTAATAAGATAGATAAACCATTAGCCAGCCTTATTAAAAAGAAGAGAGAGAAGACTCAAATTAATAAAATCATGAATGAGAAAGGAGAGATCACTACCAACACCAAGGAAATACAAACGATTTTAAAAACATATTATGAACAGCTATACGCCAATAAATTAGGCAATCTAGAAGAAATGGACGCATTCCTGGAAAGCCACAAACTACCAAAACTGGAACAGGAAGAAATAGAAAACCTGAACAGGCCAATAACCAGGGAGGAAATTGAAGCAGTCATCAAAAACCTCCCAAGACACAAGAGTCCAGGGCCAGATGGCTTCCCAGGAGAATTTTATCAAACGTTTAAAGAAGAAATCATACCTATTCTCCTAAAGCTGTTTGGAAAGATAGAAAGAGATGGAGTACTTCCAAATTCGTTCTATGAAGCCAGCATCACCTTAATTCCAAAGCCAGACAAAGACCCCGCCAAAAAGGAGAATTACAGACCAATATCCCTGATGAACATGGATGCAAAAATTCTCAACAAGATACTGGCCAATAGGATCCAACAGTACATTAAGAAAATTATTCACCATGACCAAGTAGGATTTATCCCTGGGACACAAGGCTGGTTCAACACCCGTAAAACAATCAATGTGATTCATCATATCAGCAAGAGAAAAACCAAGAACCATATGATCCTCTCATTGGATGCAGAGAAAGCATTTGACAAAATACAGCATCCATTCCTGATCAAAACTCTTCAGAGTGTAGGGATAGAGGGAACATTCCTCGACATCTTAAAAGCCATCTATGAAAAGCCCACAGCAAATATCATTCTCAATGGGGAAGCACTGGGAGCCTTTCCCCTAAGATCAGGAACAAGACAGGGATGTCCACTCTCACCACTGCTATTCAACATAGTACTGGAAGTCCTAGCCTCAGCAATCAGACAACAAAAAGACATTAAAGGCATTCAAATTGGCAAAGAAGAAGTCAAACTCTCCCTCTTCGCCGATGACATGATACTCTACATAGAAAACCCAAAAGTCTCCACCCCAAGATTGCTAGAACTCATACAGCAATTCGGTAGCGTGGCAGGATACAAAATCAATGCCCAGAAGTCAGTGGCATTTCTATACACTAACAATGAGACTGAAGAAAGAGAAATTAAGGAGTCAATCCCATTTACAATTGCACCCAAAAGCATAAGATACCTAGGAATAAACCTCACCAAAGATGTAAAGGATCTATACCCTCAAAACTATAGAACACTTCTGAAAGAAATTGAGGAAGACACAAAGAGATGGAAAAATATTCCATGCTCATGGATTGGCAGAATTAATATTGTGAAAATGTCAATGTTACCCAGGGCAATATACACGTTTAATGCAATCCCTATCAAAATACCATGGACTTTCTTCAGAGAGTTAGAACAAATTATTTTAAGATTTGTGTGGAATCAGAAAAGACCCCGAATAGCCAGGGGAATTTTAAAAAAGAAAACCATATCTGGGGGCATCACAATGCCAGATTTCAGGTTGTACTACAAAGCTGTGGTCATCAAGACAGTGTGGTACTGGCACAAAAACAGACACATAGATCAGTGGAACAGAATAGAGAATCCAGAAGTGGACCCTGAACTTTATGGGCAACTAATATTCGATAAAGGAGGAAAGACTATCCATTGGAAGAAAGACAGTCTCTTCAATAAATGGTGCTGGGAAAATTGGACATCCACATGCAGAAGAATGAAACTAGACCACTCTCTTTCACCATACACAAAGATAAACTCAAAATGGATGAAAGATCTAAATGTGAGACAAGATTCCATCAAAATCCTAGAGAAGAACACAGGCAACACCCTTTTTGAACTCGGCCATAGTAACTTCTTGCAAGATACATCCACGAAGGCAAAAGAAACAAAAGCAAAAATGAACTATTGGGACTTCATTCAAGATAAGAAGCTTTTGCACAGCAAAGGATACAGTCAACAAAACTCAAAGACAACCTACAGAATGGGAGAAGATATTTGCAAATGACATATCAGATAAAGGGCTAGTTTCCAAGATCTATAAAGAACTTATTAAACTCAACACCAAAGAAACAAACAATCCAATCATGAAATGGGCAAAAGACATGAACAGAAATCTCACAGAGGAAGACATAGACATGGCCAACATGCATATGAGAAAATGCTCTGCATCACTTGCCATCAGGGAAATACAAATCAAAACTACAATGAGATACCACCTCACACCAGTGAGAATGGGGAAAATTAACAAGGCAGGAAACAACAAATGTTGGAGAGGATGCGGAGAAAAGGGAACCCTCTTACACTGTTGGTGGGAATGTGAACTGGTGCAGCCACTCTGGAAAACTGTGTGGAGGTTCCTCAAACAGTTAAAAATATACCTGCCCTACGACCCAGCAATTGCACTGTTGGGGATTTACCCCAAAGATACAAATGCAATGAAACGCCGGGACACCTGCACCCCGATGTTTCTAGCAGCAATGGCCACGATAGCCAAACTGTGGAAGGAGCCTCGGTGTCCAACGAAAGATGAATGGATAAAGAAGATGTGGTTTATGTATACAATGGAATATTACTCAGCTATTAGAAATGACAAATACCCACCATTTGCTTCAACGTGGATGGAACTGGAGGGTATTATGCTGAGTGAAGTAAGTCAGTCGGAGAAGGACAAACATTATATGTTCTCATTCATTTGGGGAATATAAATAATAGTGAAAGGGAAAATAAGGGAAGGGAGAAGAAATGTGTGGGAAATATCAGAAAGGGAGACAGAACGTAAAGACTGCTAACTCTGGGAAACGAACTAGGGGTGGTAGAAGGGGAGGAGGGCGGGGGGTGGGAGTGAATGGGTGACGGGCACTGGGTGTTATTCTGTATGTTAGTAAATTGAACACCAATAAAAAATAAATTTAAAAAAAAAAGAGGGAAACTGAGGAAAAAGGAGACACACAATTAAAGACCAGGAAGACAGATTAAGGGAAATAAACGACAGCCTGAGGAAGAAAAACCTACGTGTAATTGGGGTTCCCGAGGGCGCCAAAATGGACAGAGGGCCAGAATATGTATTTGAACAAATCATAGCTGAAAACAATCCTAATCTGGGAAGGGAAACAGGCATTCAGATCCAGGAAATAGAGAGATCCCCCCCTAAAATCAATAATAACCATCCAACACCTCGACATTTAATAGTGAAGCTTGAAAATTCCAAAGATAAAGAGAAGATCCTTAAAGCAGCAAGAAACAAGAAATCCCTGACATTTATGGGGAGGAGCATTAGGGTAACAGCAGACCTCTCCACAGTGACATGGCAGGCCAGAAAGGGCTGGCAGGATATATTCAGGGTCCTCCATGAGAAGAACATGCAACCAAGAATACTTTATCCAGCAAGGCTCTCATTCAAAATGGAAGGAGAGATAAAGAGCTTCCAAGACAGGCAGGAACTGAAAGAATATGTGACCTCCAAACCAGCTCTGCAAGAAATTTTAAGGGGGACTCTTAAAATTCCCCTTTAAGAAGAAGTTCAGTGGAACAATCCACAAAAGCAAGGACTGAATAGATGTCATGATGACACTAAACTCATATCTGTCGATAGTAACTCTGAACGTGAATGGGCTTATTGACCCCATCAAAAGGCGCAGGGTTTCGGACTAGATAAAAAAGCAGGACCCATCTATTTGCTGTCTACAAGAGACTCATATTAGACAGAAGGACACCTACAACCTGAAAATAAAATATTGGAGAACCATTTACCATTCAAATGGTCCTCAAAAGAAAGCAGGGGTAGCCATCCGTATATCAGATAATCTAAAATTTACCCCGAACTGTATTGAGAGATGAAGAGGGACACTAAATCATACTTAAGGGATCTATCCACAAGAGGACTTAACAATCCTCTACATATATGCCCCGAATGTGGGAGTTGCCAAATATTTAAACCAATTAATAACCAAAGTGAAGAAATACTTAGATAATAATACACTTACACTTGGTGACTTCAATCTAGCTCTTTCTACACTCTATAGGTTTTCTAGGCAAAACATCTCCAAAGAAACGAGAGCTTTAAATCATACACTGGAGCAGATGGATTTCACAGAAATCTACAGAACTTTACATCCAAACTCAACTGAATACACATTCTTCTCAAGTGCACATGGAACTTTCTCCAGAATAGACCACATACTGGGTCACAAATCCGGTCTGAATAGATACCAAATGATTGGGATCGTCCCCTGCATAATCTCAGACCATAATGCCTTGAAATTAGAACAAAGGTATCCCTGGGTGGCGCAGCAGTTTGGCGCCTGTCTTTGGCCCAGGGCGCGATCCTGGAGACCCGGGATCGAATCCCATGTCGGGCTCCCAGTGCATGGAGTCTATTTCTCCCTCTGCCTATGTCTCTGCCTCCCTCTCTACCTATCTATCTCTCTATATCAGTGTGGCTATCATAAATAAATTTTAAAAAGAAAAAAAAGAAAAAAAATAGACCTTCCCTACAATCCAGCAATTGCACTGGTGGGGATTTACCCAAAGATTCAGATGCAATGAAATGCCGGGTCACCTGCACCCCGATGTTTATAGCAGGAATGTCCACAATAGCCAAACCGTGGAAGGAGCCTGGTGTCCATTGAAACATGAATGGATAAAGAAGATGTGGTTTATGTATACGATGGAATATTACTCAGCCATTAGAAAAGACAAATACCCACTATTTGCTTCAACGTGGATGGAACTGGAGGGTATTATGCTGAGTGAAGTAAGTCAATCGGAGAAGGACAAACAGTGTATGTTCTCATTCATTTGGGGAATATAAATAATAGTGAAAGGGAATATAAGGGAATGGAGAAGAAACGTGTGGGAAATATCAGAAAGGGAGATAGAACATAAAGACTCCTAACTCTGGGAAATGAACAAGGTGTGCTGGAAGGGGAGGAGGGCAGGAAGAGAGGGTGAATGGGTGACGGGCACTGAGTGGGACAGTTGACGGGAACAGCACTAGGTGTTATTCTGTATGTTGGTCAATTGAACACCAATAAAAAATAAATTTATTTTAAAAAAAAGTTAAACAACTAAATATTTATGCTGCCAACATGGTAGTATCTAAATATACAAACCAATTAACAACAAACATACAGGACCTCACTGATAATAATACAATGACAGGGGATTTTAACACCCACTTATGGAAATGGACCGATCATATATGCATTAAGTCAACAAGGGAACAATAGCCTTGACACACTGGACCACAGGGACTCAACAGATATAGTCTGAACATTTCTTCCTAAAGCAGAATACACATTCCTTTCAAGTGCACATGGGACATTCTCCAGAAAGGATCATACCATGGGCCACAAATCAGCCCTCAACAGGTACAACAGGTACAAGAAGGTTGATATCACACCCTGCACATTTTCGGACCACAACGCTATAAAACTCGAACTCGACAGTTAGAAAAAATTTGGACAGACCAAAAATACGTGGAGATTATGAACATCCTACTTGAGAATGAATGGAGCAACCAGGAAATTAAAGAGGAAATTTAAAACAAATGAAAATGAAAACATGTTTCTCCAAACTTCTAGGATGTAGAAAAGGCAGTCCTAAGGGGGAAGTAGAATAGCAATACAGGCCTACCTCAAGAAACAAGAAGTCTCCAATACACAACCTAAACCTACATCTGAAGGAGCTAAAAAAGGAATAGCAAACAAAGCCTAAAGACTACAGAAGAAGGGAAAAAAGTGAGAGCAGAAATAAACAATACAGAAACAACAAAGCAGTAGAATGGAATAATGAAACAAAGAGATGGTTCTTCAAAATAATTAAGAAAATGGATCAAGCCCTAGCCACCCTTATCAACGAGAAAAGAGAAAAGACTTAATAAATAAAATCATAAATGAGAGAAGAGAGATCACAATCAACACCAGCAAAATTAGACAATTATAAGGGAATACTATGAAAGATTATACGCTAACAAACTGGGGGATCTGGAAGAAATGGACAAATCCCTAGAAATGTGCAAACGAGCAAATCTGAAATAGGAAGAAATAGAAAATGTGAACAGACCCATAATGATCAAAGGAATTGAATCAGCAAGGAACCTGGGTGAATCAGGGGTTGAGCATCTGCTTTCGCTCAGATCATGATCCCGGGGTCCTGGGGAATCATGTCCAACACAGGGCCCACTGGAGCCTCATTTTCCTTCTGCCTTTACCTCTGCCTTTCTGTGTCTCACATGAATACATAAATAAAATATTTAAAAAAAGAAAAAAGATAAAAAATGAGAAAGGACCCAAATAAAATCACAAATGGGAAAAGAGAAATAACAACCAACACTAGAGAAATACAAATAATTATACGAGAACATTATGAAAAATTATATGCCAGCAACCTAGAACCTGGAAGAAATAGATCAATTCCTGGAAATATATAACATAGCAAAAATGAAAAAGGAAGAAATAAAACACTTGAACAGACAGATAACCAGCAAAGAAATTGAATCAGCAATATAGAATCTCCCAACAGGAGACGCTTAGATCAACAGAACAGAATGGAAAGCCGAAACAAGATACAAACCTGTAACTCTATGATCCATTAATCGACAACAAGGCAGCAAGGAATATCCAATGGCACAAAGACAGTCTCTTCAACAAACCCTAACCCTGATCACAGGATAAGAACAAATGGTTTTCGGAAAACCAGGCAGCCCCATGCAGAAGAATCAAACTGGACCACTTTCTTACACCATATATAAAAAATAAATTCAAAATGGATGAAAAACCTAAATGTGAGACCTGAAACAATACAAAGAAGAAAAGATAGGCAGCAAAGTCTTTGACATTGTCCATTGGATCTTCTTTCTAGATATGCCTCTGAGGTGAGGGAAACAAAAGCAAAAATATTATTGGGACTTCATCAAATTTAAAAGCTTCTGCAAAGTGAAGGAAACAACCAAACCTAAAAGGCAACATACAAAATGAGAGGAGATATTTGTAAACAACCCGTCCAATAAAGAGTTAGCATGCAAAATACATAAAGCAATTATAAATCTCAGCATCCTAAACACAAATTATCCAACTACAGATGGGCAGAAGAGATGAATAGACTTTGTCTCTGACAAGACATCCAGATGGCCACCAGACACACGGAGAGGCACTCAGCATCACCCATCATCAGGGAAATGCAAACCACAATGAGATGTCACCTGACAGCCATCAGAATGGCTAAAATTAACAACAGAAGAAACAACAGGTGTTGGTGAGGCTATGGAGAAGGGGGAGCCCCCTTACACTCCTGGTGGGCATGCGAAAATGTACAACCACTGTGGAAAACAGTGTGGAGGGTCCTCGAAATTTTAAAAATAGGGGATCCCTGGGTGGCGCAGTGGTTTGGCACCTGCCTTTGGCCCATGGCGCAATCCTGGAGACCCAGGTTTGAATCATACTTCGGACTCCTGGTGCATGGAGCCAGCTTCTCCCTCTGCCTCTGTCTCTACCTCTCTCTATGTGACTATCATAAATAAATAAAATAAAAAGAAGTTAAAAATAGAGCTAACCTATGATTCCAAAATTGCACAGCTAGGTATTTACCACGAGGATACAAAAGTAGTTTAGTAGATTGGAAGAGGGACACGCAGCCCAGTGTTTGTAGCAGCGTTATCAACAAAAGTCAGTCTGTGGATACAGCCCAGATGTCCATCGACAGAAGAATGGGCAGAGACAATGTGGTAAATATACACACTGTGACATCACTGGGTCATCAGAAGAGATGAAATGAAGCCATTTAAAATGACGTGGGAGAAGTGGAAAGGACTTATGCTAAATGAACACAGTCAGTCAGAGAAGACAGATACCAAATACCATACAATGGCATTCACATGTGAATTTTAAAAAACCAAACAAACTGGCAAAGGGGCAGAGGGGGGATGAGAGAAGCAAACCAAGATACACACTCTTAACCACAGTGAATAAACTAATCAACACCAGAGGAAGGTGGGGGGAATGGGGAATCAAGGGATGGGGATACTGGAGGGCACCTGTGACCAGTACCAGGCATTGTATCCAAGGACTGAATCACTATGTGGTAAACCTGAAACTATATCATACTGTGTTTACAAACAGGAATTCAAGTAAAACTTTAAAATGATAATTGGTAGGATTGATTAAACATGTGCGCACAAGAGATAAAATCAGAAAGGCAACTGAAAATCCAAATAAAGAGTATTTAGAGCCACAAATCTCCTCCTTAGCTCAGCTCGGGAGAAGCCGCCATGTCTTTTCTGACCCCAGCAGAAGCCTGTATTTTGATTCTCTGGGGAGGCCACTGACTTGCTGGAGTCAGGCTATCTTTGAACCCAAAACCTAAATAGAGTGCATAAAACTAAACTGCCCAAGATGCTGGAGTCCCAGTGCAGGCACATACCAAGACCCAAACTCTAACCATACACAGACATAACCCTAACCCTACACTTAATCCTAATATTAACCTACCTTAAACAAGATCCATCACTAATGGAAAACCAAACACAAACCACAAGACCGAAACACATTCACTGAACCTTCCTGCCAACCCTCACCCTAACTCCTAAACCTATTCTAAACCCTTAAGCCTGACCCCTACCTTAAATTTAACCCTAACCCTACCCTCTAACCCTAACCTTAACTTAATGTACTCAAATACTATTCCTAACCTTAACCAGTACCCTAACCCTAACCCTCTAATACGAATCCTATCCCATACTCCAAACTGTACCCTAACCCGTACCCTAAAACTAACCTCTAACCCACTCCCTAACCGTATCTCTTACCCTTTTCAAATCCGTACCCTGACCTGATCCTAAACCGAACCCCTAACCAAACACTAACGCTAACCCTAGCCCTAATCCCTATCCTAACCCTAACCCTCGCCCTAACCCTAAACCTAGCCCTTCTTCAACTCTAACCCCTAACCCTTAACCCTAACCCTAACTCACACCCTAACCCCTAACCCTAAATGCAAACCTAAGCCCAACCCTAACTCTAACCATAACCCTATCCCCAACTCCAAACCTCCTGCCCTAATCCCTAGAGCCTAAACCCTAACCCTAACTCTAAATCCTGTCCCTAACCCTAACCCCCATCCTAACTCTTAACTACTGACCCTTACACTTATGCCTCACCTAACCTCTAATCTGTAACCATAAGCATAATCATAACTCCTAACATCTAACCTAAGCCTAACCACCAACTGCCTCTGCTCCCCTGACCCTACCATTTATTCTACACATTCACTTACCCTATGGTTGTGAGTAGTCCCTTCTGATGTGGACGTGGCCCCCAATGGCACCTCCAGAGTCCTCCACGGGGTCCTGAGTAATCCAGGCTCAGTGAGTGCGGACATGGCCCCACATGTTCCTGAGTCATAGTCAGCAGGTCCTGAGGACACCGGGTCTCCTATCACTGTGGACTATGCCTCACATCCTCTGGAACCCTCACAGCAGGTCCTCAGGAGGCCGGGGGCTCCTGTCAGCTTGGGCATGGCCCCACATCCCCCAGAAAACTCACCGCGAGTCCTGAGGAGGCTGTGGGCTCCTGTCAGCATAGACACATTCCCATACGTCCCAAAGCCAAAGTGCAGGTCCTGAGGAGGATGGGGGTCCTGTCACCGTGAATGCAGCACCCAGCTTCCAGAAGCCTCAACTTATATCCTGAGGGGGCCGGGAGCTCCTGCCAGAGTGGAAGCGGTGCCACATCTTCCTGAAATGTCCCCACAGGTCCTGAGGCAGCTCAGGGGCTCCTGTCAGCGTAGATGCGGGCCCACAATTTCCTGAAGCCTCCCCGCGGGACCTGAGGCGGACCTGAGGCGGCCCTCCTGGCAGTGTGGATGCGGGCCCACATCTTCCTGAACCTCACTTCTGGTCCTGAGGAGACAAGGGATCCTGTCAGCATGAACGCGGCCCAATTTCTCCCTGAGACTTCCAAGGTCCTGAGGAGGCTGGGATTCATCAGCGTGGACACACGTCCCCATGTCCTCCTCAGGCCTCCCCAACACAGGCTGGCTCCTGTTAGTGAAGGCAGAGGAGGCCTACTGCGCATGCGCACCCCTGGGTGGGGCCTGGGCTCGGGTGCCCCCTGCGGGACGCTCAGGTGCTGTAGGAGGCCATGCAGGAGGAGTCGGGTGCTCCAGAGGCCACACCTGCCTCATCCAGGCTCCAGCTGTGGCCTGTTAGCTTCAGAAACATCTCACTGAAATGGAGCCCAACACCCAGTTTCCCCAGAAATACTTAAGAACAAGGAATTGGAGCCCACAGGACACGAAATGAAATATGGACCAGACTTTTACCACGTCCTGCAAAACTCACTCAACCCTCTTCCATTGTGGGTGGGACTGCGGGCTAGTGCAGCCGCCCTGGACAGTGTGAAGGCTCCTCAGGAAGTGACAAATAGAGCCACCCTGCGACCAGCAGGTGAACAGCCTGTAGCTCACTCCGAAGATACAGATGCAGTGAGACTCGAGACAACTGCCCCCCAATTTCCACAGCAGCCGGGTCCACAGTAGCCACACTGTGGGAGGAGGCTTGGTGCCCTCGGGCAGATGATGGATAAAGAGGATGGGAGATAGATGACGGTCATAGAGAGAGGAATGGTATTCAGATATCAAAGAGAAGGAAATCTTGCTATTTGCAATGACGTGGATAGAACTAGAGGGATCATGTTAAGTGAAATAAATCAGTCGGGAAAGAGAATGACCGTGTGGTGTCATTCATAGGTGGAATTAAAGAAGCAAAGCAGATAACAACTGTAAAGGGAAGGAAAAACAAATATGATAAAAACAGATGCAGGAAATACAGACTCTTAATGATAGGAAACAAACTGAGGGCCGCTGGAGGTTGGGGATAACAGGGGACTGGCATGAAGGAGGGCACATTATGTCACGTGCACTGCTGTTATCTCCAACTGGTGAATCCCTGAATTCTTCCTCTGAAAGTATAATACACTATACATTACTTAATTAATTTAATTAAATTAAGTTAAAAAATCATTTGTATCAGAGCACATTTCCTTCTCTCAGTTTTGCTCATTCAGCTTATACCGAGACCACCCACCGTGGGTGTGGTTTGTCTAAATAGGCCCCATGCCTCGTCCATGGCCCAGCCCTGGGCTAGAACTCACGACCCCTTAGATCAGGACAGGAGGTGAGGTCAGGAGTCGGATGCTTAACCAACAGAGCCAGCCAGGGGCCCGAGAACCACACTGCTTTATCCTGTGTCTCTGTGACATCTTTTGAAATAGGAAAGTGCTGCATCCCGGTCTCTCCTGCTTCTCCAATACTGATTTGCTGTCCGGGGTCATTTGTGGGGGCGGAGGGATGTTACAGGGTTTTTTTTTCCTATTTATAGGATCTGCCACCATGATTTGACAGGAATGACATTAAAATAGAGGGTGGCTTCAGGAACTGCGGACATTTTCACAAGATGAGGCTCCCACCCAAGAGCCCAGGACGGCCTCCCAGAGCCTGGTATGGCTCAGTGCACAAGTCTTGTGCTCCTTTGGCTCAGTCTCATTATTTATTCTCTGTGATGCTCCTGAGAAGGGAGTCACGTCCATCATTTCTGTCCTGAGTGCTCATTGTCAGGACACAGAAAGCCCAACAATAGAATAAAAACTGAGCACAGAAGAAAACTAGAGAATCCCTTCCTGTAGAAATAAAAGAACTAAAATCTAGTCAGGCCAATGTTAAAAATGCTATAACTGAGATGCAGTCCCAAGTGGAAGCCTTAAAAACAAGGAAGGTTCGGGACCACAGACACAGAAGTAGGGAAGTCAACCACTTCTTATTAAAACAATAACATTCATGTCATAGGAGACTCAGAATATGAAGGGAGAGAAAAGGTAGGCCTTGCTCAGACATTAGAAACGACAAATACCCACCGTTTGCTTCAACGTGGATGGAACTGGAAGGTATTATGCTGAGTGAAGTAACTCAATCGGAGAAGGACAAACATTGTATGTTCTCATTCACTTGGAGAATATAGATAATAGAGAAAGGGAATATAAGGTAAGGGAGAAGAAATGTGTGGGAAATATCAGAAATGGAGACAGAACATAAAGACTCCTAACTCAGGGAAACAAACTAAGGGTGATGGAAGGGGAGGAGGGCGGACGGTGGTGGTGATTGTGTGATGGGCACTGAAGGGGGCACTTGATGGGATGAGCACTGGGTGTTTTTCTGTAGGTTGGCAAATTGAACACCAATAAAAAAATAAAATTATTATAAAAAAAAAGAAAGAAAGAAAGAAAGAAAGAAAGAAAGAAAGAAAGAAAGAAAGAAAGAAAGAAAGAAAGAGTGGCACCTGTGTGGCTCAGTTAGTTAAGCTTCTGCGTTAGGCTCAGATCATGATATGATCCAGGTCCCAAGTCAGGCTCCCTGTTCAGCAGGGAACCTGCTTCTCCCTCTCCCTCTGCCCCTCTCGCTCATGTTTTTCTCTCCTCTCTCTCTCAAATAAATAAAAAACATCTTTGAAAAAGAAACAAACAAACCCACAAGGAAGAGAAATCTCCCATGCAGAAGAATTTTAAACAATTTGTGCAGACATTGCACCGTCAAGTTCATGAGCATAGCTTCCCACTCTTAAGTGTGGAATACACATAGTAACTTCCTTCTACAAAATATAATATGAAAAAGTTAAAATAATATTGATAATATAATAGTAATAATAAAAATTAATAATAATAATAAAGAATCAGTTTACTACGGAGAAACCTGACAAACACTACCTCAGCAAGATGATCAGATCGATACCAAGACTGATAAATCATGTTGATAGTATCTATCCTTTATATGATATAATGAAAATGGCAGTATATCTCTGTATATAATCCACAAAAACAGTTCAATTATGAGATAAATGACAGACATGTCCCAACTGACGGAAAGCTTACAAAATACTCTACTTCTCAAAGTGTTCCAGTTCAACAACAACAAGGAAAGGCTGAAAGACTGTCATAATCCAGATGAGCCTAAGGAAACAGGAGGACAAATGGAATGTGATATGAGGGATGGTGATTTAGCAAAAACTAAGGAAATCTGAATAAACTATGGTCTTTGGTTAATGCGACTATTTTAAATTTGATTCATTAGCTAATATTTCTACCGTAGTAATATATCAATAATTGGAGAAAATGAGTACAAGTGCATGTGAATGCACTGTAATATCTTCTCAATTTCCCTATAAATCTTTGTTTTTTTCCTAATAAATAAGATTTATTTTGAAAATTGACTTAAATGAATCAGGCTCCAAGTGTGAAGACATTTTAAGAATAGTTGAATTAACTATTGCCTTATTCTTAAAGAGTTCCTTTGATGGAAACAAAGTAAGAATTTCATATCAGAAGGAAAGAAAGACACTTATGAACACGTATAATGCCTTCTCAACCTGAAAAGCAGGAACAGATAATAAATAGCAAAAAATCAGATAAAAATAAT
>NW_023331697.1:0-35466 GCF_011100685.1 Canis lupus familiaris
ATTCGATCATTTGGATTCCACTTGTTACATTTCGATTCGAATCTTTTCGATTCGATTCGATTCAATTCTTTTGGGATTTCATTGGATTGATTTAGATATTTTGATTCGATTCGATTCTTTACCCTAGCTTCGATGTGATTCTACTCGATTCAATTCATTTCGTCTTCTTGATTCAATTCTTTTCGATTCTTTTGATTCGGTTTGATTCTTTTCGATTCAATTCGATTCTTTTCGATTCGATTTAATGTTTTTGAATCCATTTGATTCGATTCGATTATTTTCGATTCGACTCGATTGGATTCGATTCGGTTCGATTATCGATTCGATTCAATTCCAATTATTTTTGATTCGACTCGATTTGATTATTTTTTATTCAATTCGATTCAATATTTTCGATTCGATGCAATTCGATTCGATTCTTCTCATTTCAATTCAATTCGATTCTTTCGAATTCGATTCGATTCGATTCTTTGTGTTTCGATTCGATTCTTTTCGATTTGAGTCAATTCTTTTCAATTCGATTTGATATTCTTCGATTCGATTCTTTCGATTCGATTCTTTTCGATTCGATTCGATTCTTTTCGATTCAATACGATTCGATCGATTCTTTTCAATGCGAATCAATTCGATTCCATTCTTTTTGATTCGATTCGATTCGATTCGATTATTATTTATTTTTTTTATTTTTATTTATTTATGATAGTCACAGAGAGAAAGAGAGAGAGGGGCAGAGACATAGGCAGTGGGAGAAGCAGGCTCCATGCACCGGGAGCCCGACATGGGATTCGATCCGGGTCTCCAGGATCGCGCCCTGGGCCAAAGGCAGGCGGTAAACCGCTGCACCACCCAGGGATCCCGATTCGATTCTTTTAGATTTGATTGATACGATTCTTTTCAATTCGATTTGATTCGATTCGATTCGTTTCGATTCTCTTTGATGTTTTTGATTCGATCTTTTCAACCGATTTAATTCGATTCGATTCATTTCGATTCGAATGTTTCGATTCTATTCTTTTTAATTCGATTCTTTTCGATTCGATTCGATTCGATTTTTTTCTTTTCGCTTCTTTTCGATTCGATTCGATTCGCTCTTTTCGTTTCGATTCTATTGTTTTGGATTCGATTTGATTCCTTTCGTTTCGATTAGATTCTCTTCGATTCGATTCTTTTCGATTCAGTTCTTTTCGATTCGGTTCGATTTGATTCTTCTCCATCGATTCGATTCGATTCGATAAGATTCTTTTCGTTCGATTCAATTCTGTTCGATTCTATTCGATTCGATTCGATTATTTTCAGTTCGATTCTTTTCGTTTCGATTCGATTCTGCTCGATTCTTTTCGATTTGATTCGATTCGATCATTTGGATTCAATTTGTTACATTTCGATTCGATTCTTTTCTATTCAGGTCGATTCGATTCTTTTTGATTCAGTTCGATTCAATTCTTTTCAACTCAATTCGATTCGGTTCGATTCTTTCGATTCGATATGATTCGATTCGATTCAACTCAACTCGATTCTTTTCGATTCGATTTTTTCGATTCGATTCCTTTCAATTCGATTCGATTGGATTCTTTTCGTTTCAATTAGATTCTTTTCGATTTTACTTGATTCGAATCTTATCAATTCGATTCGGTACTGTTCGATTCGATTCTATTCAATTCAATTCGATTGGAATCGATTCTTTTCGATTCAATTCGATTCGATTCGATACGATTCTTTTCGATTGTATTCGATTCGATTCTTTTCGGTTCTCTTCGATTCGATTCTTTTCGATTCAATTCGATATTGATTCGATTCTTTTCGATTCCATTCGATTCTTTTCTATTCGATTCGATTCGATTATTTTCGATTCAATTCGGTTTGATTCGATTATTTTCAACTCATCGATCGACTCGGTTCAATTATTTTCGAGTGCTTCGATTCGCATTATTTTCGATTCGATATAGATTACTTTCGATCGCTTATTTTCGATTCGATGTCATTATTTTCATTCAATTCATTCGATGTTTTTCGATTCGATTCAATGCGAATCAACTTATTTTCTATTAGTTCGCTTCAATTATTTCTTTTTTTTTTCTAAATTTTTTATTTATTTATGATAGTCACAGAGAGAGAGAGAGAGGCAGAGATAGGCAGAGGGAGAAGCAAGCTCCAAGCACCGGGAGCCCTATGTGGGATTTGATCCCGGGTCTCCAGGATCGCGCCCTGGGCCAAAGGCAGGCACTAAACCGCTGCCCCTCCCAGGAATCCCCGCTTCAATTATTTTCGATTTGATTTGATTCGGTTATTTTCAATTCGATTCCATTTGATTTTTTCATTTCGGTTCGGTACGATTCGATTCTATTATTTTCGATTCGATTCGTTTCGTATCCATTCGAATCGTTTTGATTCCTTTCGGTTTTCGATTTGAATCGATTCTTTTTTTCGATTCGATTCTTTTCTATTCGGTTTGATTTTTTTGATTTGAATCGACTCGATTCTTTTGATTCAAGTATATAAGATTCGATCCGATTCTTTTCGATTCAAATCGATACGATTTCTTTTCGATTTGATTCGATTCGTTTTGATTCGACTCGATTCTTTTCGATTCAATTCTTTTCGATTCAATGAAATACGGTTCTATTCTTTTCGATTTCGATTTGATTTGATTCTTTTTGATTCCATACGATTCGATTTGATTCTTTTCGATTTGATTCGATTTCAACTCGATACTTTTCAAATCGATCATTTCGATCGATTCGATTCGATTCTTTTCATTTCGATTCGATTCTTTTCGATTTGATTCAATTCTTTCAATTCGATTCGATTCGATTCTTTTCGTTTCGATTTGATTCTCTTCTATTATTATTTGATTCGATTCATTTCAATTAGATTCGATAACTGTTCGATTCGATTCTTTTCGATTCAGGTCGATTGGAATCGATTCGATTCTTTCGGTTCTATTCGATTCGATTCGATACGATTCTCTTCGATTCGAGTTCTTTCGGTCTGTTCGATTCGATTCTTTTCGATTCAGTTCGATTCGATTCTTTTGGACTCGATTCGATTCTTTGCGCTTTGATATGATTCGATTCGTTTCGACTTTTTTCGATTCGTGTCGATTCGAATCTATTCGATTCTTTTCTATTCAATTCGATTCGATTGATTCTTTTCGATTCGATTCCATTCGATTCTATTCTTTTCGATTCTTTTCGATTCGATACGATTCGATTCGATTCTTTTGATTCGATTTTTTCGATTCGATTCTTTTCAATTTGATTCGATTCTTTCAATTTGATTCTTTTCGATTCGATTCGATTCGCCTCTTGTCGTTTCGATTCGATTCTTTTTGATTCGATTCGATTCGATTCTTTTTGTTTCGATTATATTCTCTTCGATTCGATTCTTTTCGATTCGATTCGATTGATACGATTCGCTTCTTTTCGATTCGATTCTTCTCGAATCGATTCAATTCAATTCGATTCTTTTCGATCGATTCTTTTCGATTTGATTCGATTCGATCATTTGGATTCCACTTGTTACATTTCGATTCGAATCTTTTCGATTCGATTCGATTCAATTCTTTTGGATTTCATTGGATTGAGTTAGATAATTTTGATTCGATTCGATTCTTTTACCCTAGCTTCGATGTGATTCTACTCGATTCAATTCATTTCGATTCTTCTTGATTCAATTCTTTTCGATTCTTTTTGATTCGGTTTGATTCTTTTTCGATTCCATTCGATTCTTTCGATTCGATTTAATTGTTTTTGAATCCATTTGATTCGATTCGATTATTTCGATTCGACTCGATTGGATTCGATTCGGTTCGATTATCGATTCGATTCAATTCCAATTATTTTGATTCGACTCGATTTGATTATTTTTATTCAATTCGATTCAATTATTTTTCGATTCGATGCAATTCGATTCGATTCTTTCTCATTTCAATTCAATTCGATTCTTTTCGATTCGATTCGATTCGATTCTTTGTGTTTCGATTCGATCCTTTTCGATTTGAGTCAATTCTTTTCAATTCGATTTGATATTCTTCGATTCAATTCTTTTCGATTCGATTCGATTCGATTCTTTTCGATTCGATTCGATTCCATTCGATTCGATTCTTTTCGATTCAATACGATTCGATCGATTCTTTTCGATGCGAATCAATTCGATTCCATTCTTTTTGATTCGATTCGATTCGATTTCTTTTAGATTTGATTTGATACGATTCTTTTCAATTCGATTTGATTCGATTCGATTCGTTTCGATTCGTTTCGATTCTCTTTGATGTTTTTGATTCGATCTTTTCAAACCGATTTTAATTCGATTCGATTCATTTCGATTTGATTCGATTCGAATTTTCGATTCTATTCTTTTCAATTCGATTCTTTTCGATTTCGATTCGATTCGATTTTTTTTCTATTCGCTTCTTTTTCGATTCGATTCGATTCGCCTCTTTTTCGTTTCGATTCTATTCTTTTGGATTCGATTTGATTCTTTTCGTTTCGATTAGATTCTCTTCGATTCGATTCTTTTCGATTCAGTTCTTTTCGATTCGGTTCGATTTGATTCTTCTCCATTCGATTCGATTCGATTCGATAAGATTCTTTTCGTTCGATTCAATTCTGTTCGATTCTATTCGATTCGATTCGATTCGATTATTTTCAGTTCGATTCTTTTCGTTTCGATTCGATTCTGCTCGATTCTTTTCGATTTGATTCGATTCGATCATTGGATTCAATTTGTTACATTTCGATTCGATTCTTTTCTATTCAGGTCGATTCGATTCTTTTGATTCAGTTCGATTCGATTCTTTTCAATTCGATTCGATTCTTTTCGATTTGATTCAATTCTTTTCAATTCGATTCGATTCTTTCGTTTCGATTTTTTCAATTCGATTCCTTTCAATTCGATTCGATTGGATTCTTTTCGTTTCAATTAGATTCTTTTCGATTTTATTTGATTCGAATCTTATCAATTCGATTCGGTACTGTTCGATTCGATTCTTTTCTATTCAGTTCGATTCGATTCTTTTTGATTCGATTCGATTCTTTTCGCTTTGATATGATTCGATTCGTTTCGACTTTTTTCGATTCGTGTCGATTCGAATCTATTCGATTCTTTTCTATTCAATTCGATTCGATTGATTCTTTTTCGATTCGATTCCATTCGATTCTATTCTTTTCAATTCGATTCGATTCTTTTCGATTCGATTCGATTCTTTTTGATTCGATTTTTTTCGATTCGATTCTTTTCAATTTGATTCGATTCTTTTCAATTTGATTCTTTTCGATTCGATTCGATTCGCCTCTTGTTTCGATTCGATTCTTTTTGATTCGATTCGATTCGATTCTTTTTGTTTCGATTATATTCTCTTCGATTCGATTCTTTTCGATTCGATTCGATTCTTTTCGATTCGATTCTTCTCGAATCGATTCAATTCAATTCGATTCTTTTCGATTCGATTCTTTTCGATTTGATTCGATTCGATCATTTGGATTCCACTTGTTACATTTCGATTCGAATCTTTTCGATTCGATTCGATTCAATTCTTTTGGATTTCATTGGATTGATTTAGATAATTTTTGATTCGATTCGATTCTTTTACCCTAGCTTCGATGTGATTCTACTCGATTCAATTCATTTCGATTCTTCTTGATTCAATTCTTTTCGATTCTTTTTGATTCGGTTTGATTCTTTTCGATTCAATTCGATTCTTTTCGATTCGATTTAATTGTTTTTGAATCCATTTGATTCGATTCGATTATTTTCGATTCGACTCGATTGGATTCGATTCGGTTCGATTATCGATTCGATTCAATTCCAATTATTTTTGATTCGACTCGATTTGATTATTTTTTATTCAATTCGATTCAATTATTTTCGATTCGATGCAATTCGATTCGATTCTTCTCATTTCAATTCAATTCGATTCTTTCGAATTCGATTCGATTCGATTCTTTGTGTTTCGATTCGATTCTTTCGATTTAAGTCAATTCGTTTCAATTCGATTTGATATTCTTCGATTCGATTCTTTTCGATTCGATTCTTTTCGATTCGATTCGTTCGATTCGATTCTTCGATTCGATTCGATTCGATTCTTTTCGATTCAATACGATTCGATCGATTCTTTTCAATGCGAATCAATTCGATTCCATTCTTTTTGATTCGATTCGATTCGATTCGATTATTTTTATTTATTTTTTTTTATTTTTACTTATTTATGATAGTCACAGAGAGAAAGAGAGAGAGGGGCAGAGACATAGGCAGTGGGAGAAGCAGGCTCCATGCACCGGGAGCCCGACATGGGATTCGATCCCGGGTTTCCAGGATCGCGCCCTGGGCCAAAGGCAGGCGGTAAACCGCTGCACCACCCAGGGATCCCGATTCGATTCTTTTAGATTTGATTTGATACGATTCTTTCAATTCGATTTGATTCGATTCGTTTTCGATTCTCTTTGATGTTTTTTGATTCGATCTTTTCAACCGATTTAATTCGATTCGATTCATTTCGATTCGAATGTTTCGATTCTATTCTTTTTAATTCGATTCTTTTCGATTCGATTCGATTCGATTTTTTTCTTTTCGCTTCTTTTCGATTCGATTCGATTCGCCTCTTTTCGTTTCGATTCTATTGTTTTGGATTCGATTTGATTCCTTTCGTTTCGATTAGATTCTCTTCGATTCGATTCTTTTCGATTCAGTTCTTTTCGATTCGGTTCGATTTGATTCTTCTCCATTCGATTCGATTCGATTCGATAAGATTCTTTTCGTTCGATTCAATTCTGTTCGATTCTATTCGATTCGATTCGATTATTTTCAGTTCGATTCTTTTCGTTTCGATTCGATTCTGCTCGATTCTTTTCGATTTGATTCGATTCGATCATTTGGATTCAATTTGTTACATTTCGATTCGATTCTTTTCTATTCAGGTCGATTCGATTCTTTTTGATTCAGTTCGATTCAATTCTTTTCAACTCAATTCGATTCGGTTCGATTCTTTTCGATTCGATATGATTCGATTCGATTCAACTCAACTCGATTCTTTTCGATTCGATTTTTTCGATTCGATTCCTTTCAATTCGATTCGATTGGATTCTTTTCGTTTCAATTAGATTCTTTTCGATTTTACTTGATTCGAATCTTATCAATTCGATTCGGTACTGTTCGATTCGATTCTATTCAATTCAATTCGATTGGAATCGATTCTTTTCGATTCAATTCGATTCGATTCGATACGATTCTTTTCGATTGTATTCGATTCGATTCTTTTCGGTTCTCTTCGATTCGATTCTTTTCGATTCAATTCGATATGATTCGATTCTTTTCGATTCCATTCGATTCTTTTCTATTCGATTCGATTCGATTATTTTCGATTCAATTCGGTTTGATTCGATTATTTTCAACTCAATTCGATCGACTCGGTTCAATTATTTTCGATTCGATTCGATTCGATTATTTTCGATTCGATAAGATTACTTTCGATTCGATTATTTTCGATTCGATTTCATTATTTTCAATTCAATTCATTTCGATGTTTTTCGATTCGATTCAATGCGAATCAACTATTTTCTATTAGATTCGCTTCAATTATTTTCTTTTTTTTCTAAATTTTTTATTTATTTATGATAGTCACAGAGAGAGAGAGAGAGGCAGAGATAGGCAGAGGGAGAAGCAAGCTCCAAGCACCGGGAGCCCTATGTGGGATTTGATCCCGGGTCTCCAGGATCGCGCCCTGGGCCAAAGGCAGGCACTAAACCGCTGCCCCTCCCAGGAATCCCCGCTTCAATTATTTTCGATTTGATTTGATTCGGTTATTTTCAATTCGATTCCATTGATTATTTTCATTTCGGTTCGGTACGATTCGATTCTATTATTTTCGATTCGATTCGTTTCGTATCCATTCGAATCGTTTTGATTCCTTTCGGTTTTCGATTTGAATCGATTCTTTTCTTTTCGATTCGATTCTTTTCTATTCGGTTTGATTTTTTTGATTTGAATCGACTCGATTCTTTTTGATTCAAGTATATAAGATTCGATCCGATTCTTTTCGATTCAAATCGATACGATTCTTTTCGATTTGATTCGATTCGTTTTGATTCGACTCGATTCTTTTCGATTCAATTCTTTTCGATTCAATGAAATACGGTTCTATTCTTTTCGATTCGATTTGATTTGATTCTTTTTGATTCCATACGATTCGATTTGATTCTTTTCGATTTGATTCGATTCAACTCGATACTTTTCAAATCGATCATTTCGATCGATTCGATTCGATTCTTTTCATTTCGATTCGATTCTTTTCGATTTGATTCAATTCTTTTCAATTCGATTCGATTCGATTCTTTTCGTTTCGATTTGATTCTCTTCTATTTTATTTGATTCGATTCATTTCAATTAGATTCGATACTGTTCGATTCGATTCTTTTCGATTCAGGTCGATTGGAATCGATTCGATTCTTTCGGTTCTATTCGATTCGATTCGATACGATTCTCTTCGATTCGATTCTTTTCGGTCTGTTCGATTCGATTCTTTTCGATTCAGTTCGATTCGATTCTTTTGGACTCGATTCGATTCTTTGCGCTTTGATATGATTCGATTCGTTTCGACTTTTTTCGATTCGTGTCGATTCGAATCTATTCGATTCTTTTCTATTCAATTCGATTCGATTGATTCTTTTCGATTCGATTCCATTCGATTCTATTCTTTTCGATTCGATTCTATTCTTTTCGATTCGATTCGATTCTTTTTGATTCGATTTTTTCGATTCGATTCTTTTCAATTTGATTCGATTCTTTTCAATTTGATTCTTTTCGATTCGATTCGATTCGCCTCTTGTCGTTTCGATTCGATTCTTTTTGATTCGATTCGATTCGATTCTTTTTGTTTCGATTATATTCTCTTCGATTCGATTCTTTTCGATTCGATTCGATTTGATACGATTCGCTTCTTTTCGATTCGATTCTTCTCGAATCGATTCAATTCAATTCGATTCTTTTCGATTCGATTCTTTTCGATTTGATTCGATTCGATCATTTGGATTCCACTTGTTACATTTCGATTCGAATCTTTTCGATTCGATTCGATTCAATTCTTTTGGATTTCATTGGATTGAGTTAGATAATTTTTGATTCGATTCGATTCTTTTACCCTAGCTTCGATGTGATTCTACTCGATTCAATTCATTTCGATTCTTCTTGATTCAATTCTTTTCGATTCTTTTTGATTCGGTTTGATTCTTTTCGATTCCATTCGATTCTTTTCGATTCGATTTAATTGTTTTTGAATCCATTTGATTCGATTCGATTATTTTCGATTCGACTCGATTGGATTCGATTCGGTTCGATTATCGATTCGATTCAATTCCAATTATTTTTGATTCGACTCGATTTGATTATTTTTTATTCAATTCGATTCAATTATTTTCGATTCGATGCAATTCGATTCGATTCTTCTCATTTCAATTCAATTCGATTCTTTCGAATTCGATTCGATTCGATTCTTTGTGTTTCGATTCGATCCTTTTCGATTTGAGTCAATTCTTTTCAATTCGATTTGATATTCTTCGATTCAATTCTTTTCGATTCGATTCGATTCGATTCTTTTCGATTCGATTCGATTCCATTCGATTCGATTCTTTTCGATTCAATACGATTCGATCGATTCTTTTCGATGCGAATCAATTCGATTCCATTCTTTTTGATTCGATTCGATTCGATTCTTTTAGATTTGATTTGATACGATTCTTTTCAATTCGATTTGATTCAATTCGATTCGTTTCGATTCTCTTTGATGTTTTTTGATTCGATCTTTTCAACCGATTTAATTCGATTCGATTCATTTCGATTTGATTCGATTCGAATTTTTCGATTCTATTCTTTTCAATTCGATTCTTTTCGATTCGATTCGATTCGATTTTTTTCTATTCGCTTCTTTTCGATTCGATTCGATTCGCCTCTTTTCGTTTCGATTCTATTCTTTTGGATTCGATTTGATTCTTTTCGTTTCGATTAGATTCTCTTCGATTCGATTCTTTTCGATTCAGTTCTTTTCGATTCGGTTCGATTTGATTCTTCTCCATTCGATTCGATTCGATTCTTTTCGATTCGATTCGATAAGATTCTTTTCGTTCGATTCAATTCTATTCGATTCTATTCGATTCGATTCGATTCGATTATTTTCAGTTCGATTCTTTTCGTTTCGATTCGATTCTGCTCGATTCTTTTCGATTTGATTCGATTCGATCATTTGGATTCAATTTGTTACATTTCGATTCGATTCTTTTCTATTCAGTTCGATTCGATTCTTTTTGATTCAGTTCGATTCGATTCTTTTCAATTCGATTCGATTCTTTTCGATTTGATTCAATTCTTTTCAATTCGATTCGATTCTTTTCGTTTCGATTTTTTCGATTCGATTCCTTTCAATTCGATTCGATTGGATTCTTTTCGTTTCAATTAGATTCTTTTCGATTTTATTTGATTCGAATCTTATCAATTCGATTCGGTACTGTTCGATTCGATTCTTTTCGATTCAGTTCGATTCGATTCTTTTTGATTCGATTCGATTCTTTTCGCTTTGATATGATTCGATTCGTTTCGACTTTTTTCGATTCGTGTCGATTTCGAATCTATTCGATTCTTTTCTATTCAATTCGATTCGATTGATTCTTTTCGATTCGATTCCATTCGATTCTATTCTTTTCGATTCTATTTCGATTCGTATCGATTCGATTCGATTCTTTTTGATTCGATTTTTTCGATTCGATTCTTTTCAATTTGATTCGATTCTTTTCAATTTGATTCTTTTCGATTCGATTCGATTCGCCTCTTGTCGTTTCGATTCGATTCTTTTTGATTCGATTCGATTCGATTCTTTTTGTTTCGATTATATTCTCTTCGATTCGATTCTTTTCGATTCGATTCGATTCTTTTCGATTCGATTCTTCTCGAATCGATTCAATTCAATTCGATTCTTTTCGATTCGATTCTTTTCGATTTGATTCGATTCGATCATTTGGATTCCACTTGTTACATTTCGATTCGAATCTTTTCGATTCGATTCGATTCAATTCTTTTGGATTTCATTGGATTGATTTAGATAATTTTTGATTCGATTCGATTTTTTACCCTAGCTTCGATGTGATTCTACTCGATTCAATTCATTTCGATTCTTCTTGATTCAATTCTTTTCGATTCTTTTTGATTCGGTTTGATTCTTTTCGATTCCATTCGATTCTTTTCGATTCGATTTAATTGTTTTTGAATCCATTTGATTCGATTCGATTATTTTCGATTCGACTCGATTGGATTCGATTCGGTTCGATTATCGATTCGATTCAATTCCAATTATTTTTGATTCGACTCGATTTGATTATTTTTTATTCAATTCGATTCAATTATTTTCGATTCGATGCAATTCGATTCGATTCTTCTCATTTCAATTCAATTCGATTCTTTCGAATTCGATTCGATTCGATTCTTTGTGTTTCGATTCGATTCTTTTCGATTTGAGTCAATTCTTTTCAATTCGATTTGATATTCTTCGATTCGATTCTTTTCGATTCGATTCTTTTCGATTCGATTCGTTTCGATTCGATTCTTCGATTCGATTCGATTCGATTCTTTTCGATTCAATACGATTCGATCGATTCTTTTCAATGCGAATCAATTCGATTCCATTCTTTTTGATTCGATTCGATTCGATTCTTTTAGATTTGATTTGATACGATTCTTTTCAATTCGATTTGATTCAATTCGATTCGTTTCGATTCTCTTTGATGTTTTTTGATTCGATCTTTTCAACCGATTTAATTCGATTCGATTCATTTCGATTTGATTCGATTCGAATTTTTCGATTCTATTCTTTTCAATTCGATTCTTTTCGATTCGATTCGATTCGATTTTTTTCTATTCGCTTCTTTTCGATTCGATTCGATTCGCCTCTTTTCGTTTCGATTCTATTCTTTTGGATTCGATTTGATTCTTTTCGTTTCGATTAGATTCTCTTCGATTCGATTCTTTTCGATTCAGTTCTTTTCGATTCGGTTCGATTTGATTCTTCTCCATTCGATTCGATTCGATTCTTTTCGATTCGATTCGATAAGATTCTTTTCGTTCGATTCAATTCTATTCGATTCTATTCGATTCGATTCGATTCGATTATTTTCAGTTCGATTCTTTTCGTTTCGATTCGATTCTGCTCGATTCTTTTCGATTTGATTCGATTCGATCATTTGGATTCAATTTGTTACATTTCGATTCGATTCTTTTCTATTCAGTTCGATTCGATTCTTTTTGATTCAGTTCGATTCGATTCTTTTCAATTCGATTCGATTCTTTTCGATTTGATTCAATTCTTTTCAATTCGATTCGATTCTTTTCGTTTCGATTTTTTCGATTCGATTCCTTTCAATTCGATTCGATTGGATTCTTTTCGTTTCAATTAGATTCTTTTCGATTTTATTTGATTCGAATCTTATCAATTCGATTCGGTACTGTTCGATTCGATTCTTTCGATTCAGTTCGATTCGATTCTTTTTGATTCGATTCGATTCTTTTCGCTTTGATATGATTCGATTCGTTTCGACTTTTTTCGATTCGTGTCGATTTGAATCTATTCGATTCTTTTCTATTCAATTCGATTCGATTGATTCTTTTCGATTCGATTCCATTCGATTCTATTCTTTTCGATTCGATTCGATTCTTTTCGATTCGATTCGATTCTTTTTGATTCGATTTTTTCGATTCGATTCTTTTCAATTTGATTCGATTCTTTTCAATTTGATTCTTTTCGATTCGATTCGATTCGCCTCTTGTCGTTTCGATTCGATTCTTTTTGATTCGATTCGATTCGATTCTTTTTGTTTCGATTATATTCTCTTCGATTCGATTCTTTTCGATTCGATTCGATTCTTTTCGATTCGATTCTTCTCGAATCGATTCAATTCAATTCGATTCTTTTCGATTCGATTCTTTTCGATTTGATTCGATTCGATCATTTGGATTCCACTTGTTACATTTCGATTCGAATCTTTTCGATTCGATTCGATTCAATTCTTTTGGATTTCATTGGATTGATTTAGATAATTTTTGATTCGATTCGATTTTTTACCCTAGCTTCGATGTGATTCTACTCGATTCAATTCATTTCGATTCTTCTTGATTCAATTCTTTTCGATTCTTTTTGATTCGGTTTGATTCTTTTCGATTCCATTCGATTCTTTTCGATTCGATTTAATTGTTTTTGAATCCATTTGATTCGATTCGATTATTTTCGATTCGACTCGATTGGATTCGATTCGGTTCGATTATCGATTCGATTCAATTCCAATTATTTTTGATTCGACTCGATTTGATTATTTTTTATTCAATTCGATTCAATTATTTTCGATTCGATGCAATTCGATTCGATTCTTCTCATTTCAATTCAATTCGATTCTTTCGAATTCGATTCGATTCGATTCTTTGTGTTTCGATTCGATTCTTTTCGATTTGAGTCAATTCTTTTCAATTCGATTTGATATTCTTCGATTCGATTCTTTTCGATTCGATTCTTTTCGATTCGATTCGTTTCGATTCGATTCTTCGATTCGATTCGATTCGATTCTTTTCGATTCAATACGATTCGATCGATTCTTTTCAATGCGAATCAATTCGATTCCATTCTTTTTGATTCGATTCGATTCGATTCGATTATTTTTATTTATTTTTTTTATTTTTACTTATTTATGATAGTCACAGAGAGAAAGAGAGAGAGGGGCAGAGACATAGGCAGTGGGAGAAGCAGGCTCCATGCACCGGGAGCCCGACATGGGATTCGATCCCGGGTCTCCAGGATCGCGCCCTGGGCCAAAGGCAGGCGGTAAACCGCTGCACCACCCAGGGATCCCGATTCGATTCTTTTAGATTTGATTTGATACGATTCTTTTCAATTCGATTTGATTCGATTCGATTCGTTTTGATTCTCTTTGATGTTCTTTGATTCGATCTTTTCAACCGATTTAATTCGATTCGATTCATTTCGATTCGAATGTTTCGATTCTATTCTTTTTAATTCGATTCTTTTCGATTCGATTCGATTCGATTTTTTTCTTTTCGCTTCTTTTCGATTCGATTCGATTCGCCTCTTTTCGTTTCGATTCTATTGTTTTGGATTCGATTTGATTCCTTTCGTTTCGATTAGATTCTCTTCGATTCGATTCTTTTCGATTCAGTTCTTTTCGATTCGGTTCGATTTGATTCTTCTCCATTCGATTCGATTCGATTCGATAAGATTCTTTTCGTTCGATTCAATTCTGTTCGATTCGATTCGATTCGATTCGATTATTTTCAGTTCGATTCTTTTCGTTTCGATTCGATTCTGCTCGATTCTTTTCGATTTGATTCGATTCGATCATTTGGATTCAATTTGTTACATTTCGATTCGATTCTTTTCTATTCAGGTCGATTCGATTCTTTTTGATTCAGTTCGATTCAATTCTTTTCAACTCAATTCGATTCGGTTCGATTCTTTTCGATTCGATATGATTCGATTCGATTCAACTCAACTCGATTCTTTTCGATTCGATTTTTTCGATTCGATTCCTTTCAATTCGATTCGATTGGATTCTTTTCGTTTCAATTAGATTCTTTTCGATTTTACTTGATTCGAATCTTATCAATTCGATTCGGTACTGTTCGATTCGATTCTATTCAATTCAATTCGATTGGAATCGATTCTTTTCGATTCAATTCGTTTCGATTCGATACGATTCTTTTCGATTGTATTCGATTCGATTCTTTTCGGTTCTCTTCGATTCGATTCTTTTCGATTCAATTCGATATGATTCGATTCTTTTCGATTCCATTCGATTCTTTTCTATTCGATTCGATTCGATTATTTTCGATTCAATTCGGTTTGATTCGATTATTTTCAACTCAATTCGATCGACTCGGTTCAATTATTTTCGATTCGATTCGATTCGATTATTTTCGATTCGATAAGATTACTTTCGATTCGATTATTTTCGATTCGATTTCATTATTTTCAATTCAATTCATTTCGATGTTTTTCGATTCGATTCAATGCGAATCAACTATTTTCTATTAGATTCGCTTCAATTATTTTCTTTTTTTTTCTAAATTTTTTATTTATTTATGATAGTCACAGAGAGAGAGAGAGGCAGAGATAGGCAGAGGGAGAAGCAAGCTCCAAGCACCGGGAGCCCTATGTGGGATTTGATCCCGGGTCTCCAGGATCGCGCCCTGGGCCAAAGGCAGGCACTAAACCGCTGCCCCTCCCAGGAATCCCCGCTTCAATTATTTTCGATTTGATTTGATTCGGTTATTTTCAATTCGATTCCATTTGATTATTTTCATTTCGGTTCGGTACGATTCGATTCTATTATTTTCGATTCGATTCGTTTCTTATCCATTCGAATCGTTTTGATTCCTTTCGGTTTTCGATTTGAATCGATTCTTTTCTTTTCGATTCGATTCTTTTCTATTCGGTTTGATTTTTTTGATTTGAATCGACTCGATTCTTTTTGATTCAAGTATATAAGATTCGATCCGATTCTTTTCGATTCAAATCGATACGATTCTTTTCGATTTGATTCGATTCGTTTTGATTCGACTCGATTCTTTTCGATTCAATTCTTTTCGATTCAATGAAATACGGTTCTATTCTTTTCGATTCGATTTGATTTGATTCTTTTTGATTCCATACGATTCGATTTGATTCTTTTCGATTTGATTCGATTCAACTCGATACTTTTCAAATCGATCATTTCGATCGATTCGATTCGATTCTTTTCATTTCGATTCGATTCTTTTCGATTTGATTCAATTCTTTTCAATTCGATTCGATTCGATTCTTTTCGTTTCGATTTGATTCTCTTCTATTTTATTTGATTCGATTCATTTCAATTAGATTCGATACTGTTCGATTCGATTCTTTTCGATTCAGGTCGATTGGAATCGATTCGATTCTTTCGGTTCTATTCGATTCGATTCGATACGATTCTCTTCGATTCGATTCTTTTCGGTCTGTTCGATTCGATTCTTTTCGATTCAGTTCGATTCGATTCTTTTGGACTCGATTCGATTCTTTGCGCTTTGATATGATTCGATTCGTTTCGACTTTTTTCGATTCGTGTCGATTCGAATCTATTCGATTCTTTTCTATTCAATTCGATTCGATTGATTCTTTTCGATTCGATTCCATTCGATTCTATTCTTTTCGATTCGATTCTATTCTTTTCGATTCGATTCGATTCTTTTTGATTCGATTTTTTCGATTCGATTCTTTTCAATTTGATTCGATTCTTTTCAATTTGATTCTTTTCGATTCGATTCGATTCGCCTCTTGTCGTTTCGATTCGATTCTTTTTGATTCGATTCGATTCGATTCTTTTTGTTTCGATTATATTCTCTTCGATTCGATTCTTTTCGATTCGATTCGATTCTTTTCGATTCGATTCTTCTCGAATCGATTCAATTCAATTCGATTCTTTTCGATTCGATTCTTTTCGATTTGATTCGATTCGATCATTTGGATTCCACTTGTTACATTTCGATTCGAATCTTTTCGATTCGATTCAATTCAATTCTTTTGGATTTCATTGGATTGATTTAGATAATTTTTGATTCGATTCGATTTTTTACCCTATCTTCGATGTGATTCTACTCGATTCAATTCATTTCGATTCTTCTTGATTCAATTCTTTTCGATTCTTTTTGATTCGGTTTGATTCTTTTCGATTCCATTCGATTCTTTTCGATTCGATTTAATTGTTTTTGAATCCATTTGATTCGATTCGATTATTTTCGATTCGACTCGATTGGATTCGATTCGGTTCGATTATCGATTCGATTCAATTCCAATTATTTTTGATTCGACTCGATTTGATTATTTTTTATTCAATTCGATTCAATTATTTTCGATTCGATGCAATTCGATTCGATTCTTCTCATTTCAATTCAATTCGATTCTTTCGAATTCGATTCGATTCGATTCTTTGTGTTTCGATTCGATTCTTTTCGATTTGAGTCAATTCTTTTCAATTCGATTTGATATTCTTCGATTCGATTCTTTTCGATTCGATTCTTTTCGATTCGATTCGTTTCGATTCGATTCTTCGATTCGATTCGATTCGATTCTTTTCGATTCAATACGATTCGATCGATTCTTTTCAATGCGAATCAATTCGATTCCATTCTTTTTGATTCGATTCGATTCGATTCGATTATTTTTATTTATTTTTTTTTATTTTTACTTATTTATGATAGTCACAGAGAGAAAGAGAGAGAGGGGCAGAGACATAGGCAGTGGGAGAAGCAGGCTCCATGCACCGGGAGCCCGACATGGGATTCGATCCCGGGTCTCCAGGATCGCGCCCTGGGCCAAAGGCAGGCGGTAAACCGCTGCACCACCCAGGGATCCCGATTCGATTCTTTTAGATTTGATTTGATACGATTCTTTTCAATTCGATTTGATTCGATTCGATTCGTTTTGATTCTCTTTGATGTTCTTTGATTCGATCTTTTCAACCGATTTAATTCGATTCGATTCATTTCGATTCGAATGTTTCGATTCTATTCTTTTTAATTCGATTCTTTTCGATTCGATTCGATTCGATTTTTTTCTTTTCGCTTCTTTTCGATTCGATTCGATTCGCCTCTTTTCGTTTCGATTCTATTGTTTTGGATTCGATTTGATTCCTTTCGTTTCGATTAGATTCTCTTCGATTCGATTCTTTTCGATTCAGTTCTTTTCGATTCGGTTCGATTTGATTCTTCTCCATTCGATTCGATTCGATTCGATAAGATTCTTTTCGTTCGATTCAATTCTGTTCGATTCTATTCGATTCGATTCGATTATTTTCAGTTCGATTCTTTTCGTTTCGATTCGATTCTGCTCGATTCTTTTCGATTTGATTCGATTCGATCATTTGGATTCAATTTGTTACATTTCGATTCGATTCTTTTCTATTCAGGTCGATTCGATTCTTTTTGATTCAGTTCGATTCAATTCTTTTCAACTCAATTCGATTCGGTTCGATTCTTTTCGATTCGATATGATTCGATTCGATTCAACTCAACTCGATTCTTTTCGATTCGATTTTTTCGATTCGATTCCTTTCAATTCGATTCGATTGGATTCTTTTCGTTTCAATTAGATTCTTTTCGATTTTACTTGATTCGAATCTTATCAATTCGATTCGGTACTGTTCGATTCGATTCTATTCAATTCAATTCGATTGGAATCGATTCTTTTCGATTCAATTCGATTCGATTCGATACGATTCTTTTCGATTGTATTCGATTCGATTCTTTTCGGTTCTCTTCGATTCGATTCTTTTCGATTCAATTCGATATGATTCGATTCTTTTCGATTCCATTCGATTCTTTTCTATTCGATTCGATTCGATTATTTTCGATTCAATTCGGTTTGATTCGATTATTTTCAACTCAATTCGATCGACTCGGTTCAATTATTTTCGATTCGATTCGATTCGATTATTTTCGATTCGATAAGATTACTTTCGATTCGATTATTTTCGATTCGATTTCATTATTTTCAATTCAATTCATTTCGATGTTTTTCGATTCGATTCAATGCGAATCAACTATTTTCTATTAGATTCGCTTCAATTATTTTCTTTTTTTTTCTAAATTTTTTATTTATTTATGATAGTCACAGAGAGAGAGAGAGAGGCAGAGATAGGCAGAGGGAGAAGCAAGCTCCAAGCACCGGGAGCCCTATGTGGGATTTGATCCCGGGTCTCCAGGATCGCGCCCTGGGCCAAAGGCAGGCACTAAACCGCTGCCCCTCCCAGGAATCCCCGCTTCAATTATTTTCGATTTGATTTGATTCGGTTATTTTCAATTCGATTCCATTTGATTATTTTCATTTCGGTTCGGTACGATTCGATTCTATTATTTTCGATTCGATTCGTTTCGTATCCATTCGAATCGTTTTGATTCCTTTCGGTTTTCGATTTGAATCGATTCTTTTCTTTTCGATTCGATTCTTTTCTATTCGGTTTGATTTTTTTGATTTGAATCGACTCGATTCTTTTTGATTCAAGTATATAAGATTCGATCCGATTCTTTTCGATTCAAATCGATACGATTCTTTTCGATTTGATTCGATTCGTTTTGATTCGACTCGATTCTTTTCGATTCAATTCTTTTCGATTCAATGAAATACGGTTCTATTCTTTTCGATTCGATTTGATTTGATTCTTTTGATTCCATACGATTCGATTTGATTCTTTTCGATTTGATTCGATTCAACTCGATACTTTTCAAATCGATCATTTCGATCGATTCGATTCGATTCTTTTCATTTCGATTCGATTCTTTTCGATTTGATTCAATTCTTTTCAATTCGATTCGATTCGATTCTTTTCGTTTCGATTTGATTCTCTTCTATTTTATTTGATTCGATTCATTTCAATTAGATTCGATACTGTTCGATTCGATTCTTTTCGATTCAGGTCGATTGGAATCGATTCGATTCTTTCGGTTCTATTCGATTCTATTCGATACGATTCTCTTCGATTCGATTCTTTTCGGTCTGTTCGATTCGATTCTTTTCGATTCAGTTCGATTCGATTCTTTTGGACTCGATTCGATTCTTTGCGCTTTGATATGATTCGATTCGTTTCGACTTTTTTCGATTCGTGTCGATTCGAATCTATTCGATTCTTTTCTATTCAATTCGATTCGATTGATTCTTTTCGATTCGATTCCATTCGATTCTATTCTTTTCGATTCTTTTCGATTCGATACGATTCGATTCGATTCTTTTTGATTCGATTTTTTCGATTCGATTCTTTTCAATTTGATTCGATTCTTTTCAATTTGATTCTTTTCGATTCGATTCGATTCGCCTCTTGTCGTTTCGATTCGATTCTTTTTGATTCGATTCGATTCGATTCTTTTTGTTTCGATTATATTCTCTTCGATTCGATTCTTTTCGATTCGATTCGATTTGATACGATTCGCTTCTTTTCGATTCGATTCTTCTCGAATCGATTCAATTCAATTCGATTCTTTTCGATTCGATTCTTTTCGATTTGATTCGATTCGATCATTTGGATTCCACTTGTTACATTTCGATTCGAATCTTTTCGATTCGATTCGATTCAATTCTTTTGGATTTCATTGGATTGAGTTAGATAATTTTTGATTCGATTCGATTCTTTTACCCTAGCTTCGATGTGATTCTACTCGATTCAATTCATTTCGATTCTTCTTGATTCAATTCTTTTCGATTCTTTTTGATTCGGTTTGATTCTTTTCGATTCCATTCGATTCTTTTCGATTCGATTTAATTGTTTTTGAATCCATTTGATTCGATTCGATTATTTTCGATTCGACTCGATTGGATTCGATTCGGTTCGATTATCGATTCGATTCAATTCCAATTATTTTTGATTCGACTCGATTTGATTATTTTTTATTCAATTCGATTCAATTATTTTCGATTCGATGCAATTCGATTCGATTCTTCTCATTTCAATTCAATTCGATTCTTTCGAATTCGATTCGATTCGATTCTTTGTGTTTCGATTCGATCCTTTTCGATTTGAGTCAATTCTTTTCAATTCGATTTGATATTCTTCGATTCAATTCTTTTCGATTCGATTCGATTCGATTCTTTTCGATTCGATTCGATTCCATTCGATTCGATTCTTTTCGATTCAATACGATTCGATCGATTCTTTTCGATGCGAATCAATTCGATTCCATTCTTTTTGATTCGATTCGATTCGATTCTTTTAGATTTGATTTGATACGATTCTTTTCAATTCGATTTGATTCGATTCGATTCGTTTCGATTCGTTTCGATTCTCTTTGATGTTTTTTGATTCGATCTTTTCAACCGATTTAATTCGATTCGATTCATTTCGATTTGATTCGATTCGAATTTTTCGATTCTATTCTTTTCAATTCGATTCTTTTCGATTCGATTCGATTCGATTTTTTTCTATTCGCTTCTTTTCGATTCGATTCGATTCGCCTCTTTTCGTTTCGATTCTATTCTTTTGGATTCGATTTGATTCTTTTCGTTTCGATTAGATTCTCTTCGATTCGATTCTTTTCGATTCAGTTCTTTTCGATTCGGTTCGATTTGATTCTTCTCCATTCGATTCGATTCGATTCTTTTCGATTCGATTCGATAAGATTCTTTTCGTTCGATTCAATTCTATTCGATTCTATTCGATTCGATTCGATTCGATTATTTTCAGTTCGATTCTTTTCGTTTCGATTCGATTCTGCTCGATTCTTTTCGATTTGATTCGATTCGATCATTTGGATTCAATTTGTTACATTTCGATTCGATTCTTTTCTATTCAGTTCGATTCGATTCTTTTTGATTCAGTTCGATTCGATTCTTTTCAATTCGATTCGATTCTTTTCGATTTGATTCAATTCTTTTCAATTCGATTCGATTCGATTCTTTTCGTTTCGATTTTTTCAATTCGATTCCTTTCAATTCGATTCGATTGGATTCTTTTCGTTTCAATTAGATTCTTTTCGATTTTATTTGATTCGAATCTTATCAATTCGATTCGGTACTGTTCGATTCGATTCTTTTCGATTCAGTTCGATTCGATTCTTTTTGATTCGATTCGATTCTTTTCGCTTTGATATGATTCGATTCGTTTCGACTTTTTTCGATTCGTGTCGATTCGAATCTATTCGATTCTTTTCTATTCAATTCGATTCGATTGATTCTTTTCGATTCGATTCCATTCGATTCTATTCTTTTCAATTCGATTCGATTCTTTTCGATTCGATTCGATTCTTTTTGATTCGATTTTTCGATTCGATTCTTTTCAATTTGATTCGATTCTTTTCAATTTGATTCTTTTCGATTCGATTCGATTCGCCTCTTGTCGTTTCGATTCGATTCTTTTTGATTCGATTCGATTCGATTCTTTTTGTTTCGATTATATTCTCTTCGATTCGATTCTTTTCGATTCGATTCGATTCTTTTCGATTCGATTCTTCTCGAATCGATTCAATTCAATTCGATTCTTTTCGATTCGATTCTTTTCGATTTGATTCGATTCGATCATTTGGATTCCACTTGTTACATTTCGATTCGAATCTTTTCGATTCGATTCGATTCAATTCTTTTGGATTTCATTGGATTGATTTAGATAATTTTTGATTCGATTCGATTCTTTTACCCTAGCTTCGATGTGATTCTACTCGATTCAATTCATTTCGATTCTTCTTGATTCAATTCTTTTCGATTCTTTTTGATTCGGTTTGATTCTTTTCGATTCCATTCGATTCTTTTCGATTCGATTTAATTGTTTTTGAATCCATTTGATTCGATTCGATTATTTTCGATTCGACTCGATTGGATTCGATTCGGTTCGATTATCGATTCGATTCAATTCCAATTATTTTTGATTCGACTCGATTTGATTATTTTTTATTCAATTCGATTCAATTATTTTCGATTCGATGCAATTCGATTCGATTCTTCTCATTTCAATTCAATTCGATTCTTTCGAATTCGATTCGATTCGATTCTTTGTGTTTCGATTCGATCCTTTTCGATTTGAGTCAATTCTTTTCAATTCGATTTGATATTCTTCGATTCAATTCTTTTCGATTCGATTCGATTCGATTCTTTTCGATTCGATTTCGATTCCATTCGATTCGATTCTTTTCGATTCAATACGATTCGATCGATTCTTTTCGATGCGAATCAATTCGATTCCATTCTTTTTGATTCGATTCGATTCGATTCTTTTAGATTTGATTTGATACGATTCTTTTCAATTCGATTTGATTCGATTCGATTCGTTTCGATTCGTTTCGATTCTCTTTGATGTTTTTTGATTCGATCTTTTCAACCGATTTAATTCGATTCGATTCATTTCGATTTGATTCGATTCGAATTTTTCGATTCTATTCTTTTCAATTCGATTCTTTTCGATTCGATTCGATTCGATTTTTTTTCTATTCGCTTCTTTTCGATTCGATTCGATTCGCCTCTTTTCGTTTCGATTCTATTCTTTTGGATTCGATTTGATTCTTTTCGTTTCGATTAGATTCTCTTCGATTCGATTCTTTTCGATTCAGTTCTTTTCGATTCGGTTCGATTTGATTCTTCTCCATTCGATTCGATTCGATTCTTTTCGATTCGATTCGATAAGATTCTTTTCGTTCGATTCAATTCTATTCGATTCTATTCGATTCGATTCGATTCGATTATTTTCAGTTCGATTCTTTTCGTTTCGATTCGATTCTGCTCGATTCTTTTCGATTTGATTCGATTCGATCATTTGGATTCAATTTGTTACATTTCGATTCGATTCTTTTCTATTCAGTTCGATTCGATTCTTTTTGATTCAGTTCGATTCGATTCTTTTCAATTCGATTCGATTCTTTTCGATTTGATTCAATTCTTTTCAATTCGATTCGATTCGATTCTTTTCGTTTCGATTTTTTCAATTCGATTCCTTTCAATTCGATTCGATTGGATTCTTTTCGTTTCAATTAGATTCTTTTCGATTTTATTTGATTCGAATCTTATCAATTCGATTCGGTACTGTTCGATTCGATTCTTTTCGATTCAGTTCGATTCGATTCTTTTTGATTCGATTCGATTCTTTTCGCTTTGATATGATTCGATTCGTTTCGACTTTTTTCGATTCGTGTCGATTCGAATCTATTCGATTCTTTTCTATTCAATTCGATTCGATTGATTCTTTTCGATTCGATTCCATTCGATTCTATTCTTTTCGAATTCGATTCGATTCTTTTCGATTCGATTCGATTCTTTTTGATTCGATTTTTTCGATTCGATTCTTTTCAATTTGATTCGATTCTTTTCAATTTGATTCTTTTCGATTCGATTCGATTCGCCTCTTGTCGTTTCGATTCGATTCTTTTTGATTCGATTCGATTCGATTCTTTTTGTTTCGATTATATTCTCTTCGATTCGATTCTTTTCGATTCGATTCGATTCTTTTCGATTCGATTCTTCTCGAATCGATTCAATTCAATTCGATTCTTTTCGATTCGATTCTTTTCGATTTGATTCGATTCGATCATTTGGATTCCACTTGTTACATTTCGATTCGAATCTTTTCGATTCGATTCGATTCAATTCTTTTGGATTTCATTGGATTGATTTAGATAATTTTTGATTCGATTCGATTTTTTACCCTAGCTTCGATGTGATTCTACTCGATTCAATTCATTTCGATTCTTCTTGATTCAATTCTTTTCGATTCTTTTTGATTCGGTTTGATTCTTTTCGATTCCATTCGATTCTTTTCGATTCGATTTAATTGTTTTTGAATCCATTTGATTCGATTCGATTATTTTCGATTCGACTCGATTGGATTCGATTCGGTTCGATTATCGATTCGATTCAATTCCAATTATTTTTGATTCGACTCGATTTGATTATTTTTTATTCAATTCGATTCAATTATTTTCGATTCGATGCAATTCGATTCGATTCTTCTCATTTCAATTCAATTCGATTCTTTCGAATTCGATTCGATTCGATTCTTTGTGTTTCGATTCGATTCTTTTCGATTTGAGTCAATTCTTTTCAATTCGATTTGATATTCTTCGATTCGATTCTTTTCGATTCGATTCTTTTCGATTCGATTCGTTTCGATTCGATTCTTCGATTCGATTCGATTCGATTCTTTTCGATTCAATACGATTCGATCGATTCTTTTCAATGCGAATCAATTCGATTCCATTCTTTTTGATTCGATTCGATTCGATTCGATTATTTTTATTTATTTTTTTTTATTTTTACTTATTTATGATAGTCACAGAGAGAAAGAGAGAGAGGGGCAGAGACATAGGCAGTGGGAGAAGCAGGCTCCATGCACCGGGAGCCCGACATGGGATTCGATCCCGGGTCTCCAGGATCGCGCCCTGGGCCAAAGGCAGGCGGTAAACCGCTGCACCACCCAGGGATCCCGATTCGATTCTTTTAGATTTGATTTGATACGATTCTTTTCAATTCGATTTGATTCGATTCGATTCGTTTTGATTCTCTTTGATGTTCTTTGATTCGATCTTTTCAACCGATTTAATTCGATTCGATTCATTTCGATTCGAATGTTTCGATTCTATTCTTTTTAATTCGATTCTTTTCGATTCGATTCGATTCGATTTTTTTCTTTTCGCTTCTTTTCGATTCGATTCGATTCGCCTCTTTTCGTTTCGATTCTATTGTTTTGGATTCGATTTGATTCCTTTCGTTTCGATTAGATTCTCTTCGATTCGATTCTTTTCGATTCAGTTCTTTTCGATTCGGTTCGATTTGATTCTTCTCCATTCGATTCGATTCGATTCGATAAGATTCTTTTCGTTCGATTCAATTCTGTTCGATTCGATTCGATTCGATTCGATTATTTTCAGTTCGATTCTTTTCGTTTCGATTCGATTCTGCTCGATTCTTTTCGATTTGATTCGATTCGATCATTTGGATTCAATTTGTTACATTTCGATTCGATTCTTTTCTATTCAGGTCGATTCGATTCTTTTGATTCAGTTCGATTCAATTCTTTTCAACTCAATTCGATTCGGTTCGATTCTTTTCGATTCGATATGATTCGATTCGATTCAACTCAACTCGATTCTTTTCGATTCGATTTTTTCGATTCGATTCCTTTCAATTCGATTCGATTGGATTCTTTTCGTTTCAATTAGATTCTTTTCGATTTTACTTGATTCGAATCTTATCAATTCGATTCGGTACTGTTCGATTCGATTCTATTCAATTCAATTCGATTGGAATCGATTCTTTTCGATTCAATTCGATTCGATTCGATACGATTCTTTTCGATTGTATTCGATTCGATTCTTTTCGGTTCTCTTCGATTCGATTCTTTTCGATTCAATTCGATATGATTCGATTCTTTTCGATTCCATTCGATTCTTTTCTATTCGATTCGATTCGATTATTTTCGATTCAATTCGGTTTGATTCGATTATTTTCAACTCAATTCGATCGACTCGGTTCAGTTATTTTCGATTCGATTCGATTCGATTATTTTCGATTCGATAAGATTACTTTCGATTCGATTATTTTCGATTCGATTTCATTATTTTCAATTCAATTCATTTCGATGTTTTTCGATTCGATTCAATGCGAATCAACTATTTTCTATTAGATTCGCTTCAATTATTTTCTTTTTTTTCTAAATTTTTTATTTATTTATGATAGTCACAGAGAGAGAGAGAGAGGCAGAGATAGGCAGAGGGAGAAGCAAGCTCCAAGCACCGGGAGCCCTATGTGGGATTTGATCCCGGGTCTCCAGGATCGCGCCCTGGGCCAAAGGCAGGCACTAAACCGCTGCCCCTCCCAGGAATCCCCGCTTCAATTATTTTCGATTTGATTTGATTCGGTTATTTTCAATTCGATTCCATTTGATTATTTTCATTTCGGTTCGGTACGATTCGATTCTATTATTTTCGATTCGATTCGTTTCGTATCCATTCGAATCGTTTTGATTCCTTTCGGTTTTCGATTTGAATCGATTCTTTTCTTTTCGATTCGATTCTTTTCTATTCGGTTTGATTTTTTTGATTTGAATCGACTCGATTCTTTTTGATTCAAGTATATAAGATTCGATCCGATTCTTTTCGATTCAAATCGATACGATTCTTTTCGATTTGATTCGATTCGTTTTGATTCGACTCGATTCTTTTCGATTCAATTCTTTTCGATTCAATGAAATACGGTTCTATTCTTTTCGATTCGATTTGATTTGATTCTTTTTGATTCCATACGATTCGATTTGATTCTTTTCGATTTGATTCGATTCAACTCGATACTTTTCAAATCGATCATTTCGATCGATTCGATTCGATTCTTTTCATTTCGATTCGATTCTTTTCGATTTGATTCAATTCTTTTCAATTCGATTCGATTCGATTCTTTTCGTTTCGATTTGATTCTCTTCTATTTTATTTGATTCGATTCATTTCAATTAGATTCGATACTGTTCGATTCGATTCTTTTCGATTCAGGTCGATTGGAATCGATTCGATTCTTTCGGTTCTATTCGATTCGATTCGATACGATTCTCTTCGATTCGATTCTTTTCGGTCTGTTCGATTCGATTCTTTTCGATTCAGTTCGATTCGATTCTTTTGGACTCGATTCGATTCTTTGCGCTTTGATATGATTCGATTCGTTTCGACTTTTTTCGATTCGTGTCGATTCGAATCTATTCGATTCTTTTCTATTCAATTCGATTCGATTGATTCTTTTCGATTCGATTCCATTCGATTCTATTCTTTTCGATTCTTTTCGATTCGATACGATTCGATTCGATTCTTTTTGATTCGATTTTTTCGATTCGATTCTTTTCAATTTGATTCGATTCTTTTCAATTTGATTCTTTTCGATTCGATTCGATTCGCCTCTTGTCGTTTCGATTCGATTCTTTTTGATTCGATTCGATTCGATTCTTTTGTTTCGATTATATTCTCTTCGATTCGATTCTTTTCGATTCGATTCGATTTGATACGATTCGCTTCTTTTCGATTCGATTCTTCTCGAATCGATTCAATTCAATTCGATTCTTTTCGATTCGATTCTTTTCGATTTGATTCGATTCGATCATTTGGATTCCACTTGTTACATTTCGATTCGAATCTTTTCGATTCGATTCGATTCAATTCTTTTGGATTTCATTGGATTGATTTAGATAATTTTTGATTCGATTCGATTCTTTTACCCTAGCTTCGATGTGATTCTACTCGATTCAATTCATTTCGATTCTTCTTGATTCAATTCTTTTCGATTCTTTTTGATTCGGTTTGATTCTTTTCGATTCCATTCGATTCTTTCGATTCGATTTAATTGTTTTTGAATCCATTTGATTCGATTCGATTATTTTCGATTCGACTCGATTGGATTCGATTCGGTTCGATTATCGATTCGATTCAATTCCAATTATTTTTGATTCGACTCGATTTGATTATTTTTATTCAATTCGATTCAATTATTTTCGATTCGATGCAATTCGATTCGATTCTTCTCATTTCAATTCAATTCGATTCGTTCGAATTCGATTCGATTCGATTCTTTGTGTTTCGATTCGATCCTTTTCGATTTGAGTCAATTCTTTCAATTCGATTTGATATTCTTCGATTCAATTCTTTCGATTCGATCGATTCGATTCTTTTCGATTCGATTCGATTCCATTCGATTCGATTCTTTTCGATTCAATACGATTCGATCGATTCTTTTCGATGCGAATCAATTCGATTCCATTCTTTTTGATTCGATTCGATTCGATTCTTTTAGATTTGATTTGATACGATTCTTTTCAATTCGATTTGATTCAATTCGATTCGTTTCGATTCTCTTTGATGTTTTTTGATTCGATCTTTTCAACCGATTTAATTCGATTCGATTCATTTCGATTTGATTCGATTCGAATTTTTCGATTCTATTCTTTTCAATTCGATTCTTTTCGATTCGATTCGATTCGATTTTTTTCTATTCGCTTCTTTTCGATTCGATTCGATTCGCCTCTTTTCGTTTCGATTCTATTCTTTTGGATTCGATTTGATTCTTTTCGTTTCGATTAGATTCTCTTCGATTCGATTCTTTTCGATTCAGTTCTTTTCGATTCGGTTCGATTTGATTCTTCTCCATTCGATTCGATTCGATTCTTTTCGATTCGATTCGATTCGATTCTTTTCGTTCGATTCAATTCTATTCGATTCTATTCGATTCGATTCGATTCGATTATTTCAGTTCGATTCTTTTCGTTTCGATTCGATTCTGCTCGATGCTTTCGATTGATTCGATTCGATCAATTTGGATTCAATTTGTTACATTTCGATTCGATTCTTTTCTATTCAGTTCGATTCGATTCTTTTGATTCAGTTCGATTCGATTCTTTTCAATTCGATTCGATTCTTTTCGATTTGATTCAATTCTTTTCAATTCGATTCGATTCGATTCTTTTCGTTTCGATTTTTTCAATTCGATTCCTTTCAATTCGATTCGATTGGATTCTTTTCGTTTCAATTAGATTCTTTTCGATTTTATTTGATTCGAATCTTATCAATTCAATTCGGTACTGTTCGATTCGATTCTTTTCGATTCAGTTCGATTCGATTCTTTTTTGATTCGATTCGATTCTTTTCGCTTTGATATGATTCGATTCGTTTCGACTTTTTTCGATTCGTGGTCGATTCGAATCTATTCGATTCTTTCTATTCAATTCGATTCGATTGATTCTTTTCGATTCGATTCCATTCGATTCTATTCTTTTCAATTCGATTCGATTCTTTTCGATTCGATTCGATTCTTTTTGATTCGATTTTTTTCGATTCGATTCTTTCAATTTGATTCGATTCTTTTCAATTTGATTCTTTTCGATTCGATTCGATTCGCCTCTTGTCGTTTCGATTCGATTCTTTTGATTCGATTCGATTCGATTCTTTTTGTTTCGATATATTCTCTTCGATTCGATTCTTTTCGATTCGATTCGATTCTTTTCGATTCGATTCTTCCGAATCGATTCAATTCAATTCGATTCTTGTTCGATTCGATGCTTTTCGATTGATGTTCGATTCGAATCATTTGGATTCGCACTTGTTACATTTCGATTCGAATCTTTTCGATTCGATTCGATTCAATTCTTTTGGATTTCATTGGATTGATTTAGATAATTTTTGATTCGATTCGATTCTTTTACCCTAGCTTCGATGTGATTCTACTCGATTCAATTCATTTCGATTCTTCTTGATTCAATTCTTTTCGATTCTTTTTGATTCGGTTTGATTCTTTTCGATTCCATTCGATTCTTTTCGATTCGATTTAATTGTTTTTGAATCCATTTGATTCGATTCGATTATTTTCGATTCGACTCGATTGGATTCGATTCGGTTCGATTATCGATTCGATTCAATTCCAATTATTTTTGATTCGACTCGATTTGATTATTTTTTATTCAATTCGATTCAATTATTTTCGATTCGATGCAATTCGATTCGATTCTTCTCATTTCAATTCAATTCGATTCTTTCGAATTCGATTCGATTCGATTCTTTGTGTTTCGATTCGATCCTTTTCGATTTGAGTCAATTCTTTTCAATTCGATTTGATATTCTTCGATTCAATTCTTTTCGATTCGATTCGATTCGATTCTTTTCGATTCGATTCGATTCCATTCGATTCGATTCTTTTCGATTCAATACGATTCGATCGATTCTTTTCGATGCGAATCAATTCGATTCCATTCTTTTTGATTCGATTCGATTCGATTCTTTTAGATTTGATTTGATACGATTCTTTTCAATTCGATTTGATTCGATTCGATTCGTTTCGATTCGTTTCGATTCTCTTTGATGTTTTTTGATTCGATCTTTTCAACCGATTTAATTCGATTCGATTCATTTCGATTTGATTCGATTCGAATTTTTCGATTCTATTCTTTTCAATTCGATTCTTTTCGATTCGATTCGATTCGATTTTTTTCTATTCGCTTCTTTTCGATTCGATTCGATTCGCCTCTTTTCGTTTCGATTCTATTCTTTTGGATTCGATTTGATTCTTTTCGTTTCGATTAGATTCTCTTCGATTCGATTCTTTTCGATTCAGTTCTTTTCGATTCGGTTCGATTTGATTCTTCTCCATTCGATTCGATTCGATTCTTTTCGATTCGATTCGATAAGATTCTTTTCGTTCGATTCTATTCGATTCGATTCGACTTCGATTCGATTCGATTTTCAGTTCGATTCTTTTCGTTTCGATTCTGCTCGATTCTTTTCGATTTGATTCGATTCGATCATTTGGATTCAATTTGTTACATTTCGATTCGATTCTTTTCTATTCAGTTCGATTCGATTCTTTTGATTCAGTTCGATTCGATTCTTTTCAATTCGATTCGATTCTTTTCGATTTGATTCAATTCTTTTCAATTCGATTCGATTCGATTCTTTCGTTTCGATTTTTTCAATTCGATTCCTTTCAATTCGATTCGATTGGATTCTTTTCGTTTCAATTAGATTCTTTTCGATTTTATTTGATTCGAATCTTATCAATTCGATTCGGTACTGTTCGATTCGATTCTTTTCGATTCAGTTCGATTCGATTCTTTTTGATTCGATTCGATTCTTTTCGCTTTGATATGATTCGATTCGTTTCGACTTTTTTCGATTCGTGTCGATTCGAATCTATTCGATTCTTTTCTATTCAATTCGATTCGATTGATTCTTTTCGATTCGATTCCATTCGATTCTATTCTTTTCAATTCGATTCGATTCTTTTCGATTCGATTCGATTCTTTTTGATTCGATTTTTTCGATTCGATTCTTTTCAATTTGATTCGATTCTTTTCAATTTGATTCTTTTCGATTCGATTCGATTCGCCTCTTGTCGTTTCGATTCGATTCTTTTTGATTCGATTCGATTCGATTCTTTTTGTTTCGATTATATTCTCTTCGATTCGATTCTTTTCGATTCGATTCGCTTCTTTTCGATTCGATTCTTCTCGAATCGATTCAATTCAATTCGATTCTTTTCGATTCGATTCTTTTCGATTTGATTCGATTCGATCATTTGGATTCCACTTGTTACATTTCGATTCGAATCTTTTCGATTCGATTCGATTCAATTCTTTTGGATTTCATTGGATTGATTTAGATAATTTTTGATTCGATTCGATTCTTTTACCCTAGCTTCGATGTGATTCTACTCGATTCAATTCATTTCGATTCTTCTTGATTCAATTCTTTTCGATTCTTTTTGATTCGGTTTGATTCTTTTCGATTCCATTCGATTCTTTTCGATTCGATTTAATTGTTTTTGAATCCATTTGATTCGATTCGATTATTTTCGATTCGACTCGATTGGATTCGATTCGGTTCGATTATCGATTCGATTCAATTCCAATTATTTTTGATTCGACTCGATTTGATTATTTTTTTCAATTCGATTCAATTATTTTCGATTCGATGCAATTCGATTCGATTCTTCTCATTTCAATTCAATTCGATTCTTTCGAATTCGATTCGATTCGATTCTTTGTGTTTCGATTCGATCTTTTCGATTTGAGTCAATTCTTTTCAATTCGATTTGATATTCTTCGATTCGATTCTTTTCGATTCGATTCTTTCGATTCGATTCGTTTCGATTCGATTCTTCGATTCGATTCGATTCGATTCTTTTCGATTCAATACGATTCGATCGATTCTTTTCATGCGAATCAATTCGATTCCATTCTTTTTGATTCGATTCGATTCGATTCGATTATTTTTTTATTTTTTTTTTTTATTTTTCTTATTTATGATAGTCACAGAGAGAAAGAGAGAGAGGGGCAGAGACATAGGCAGTGGGAGAAGCAGGCTCCATGCACCGGGAGCCCGACATGGGATTCGATCCCGGGTCTCCAGGATCGCGCCCTGGGCCAAAGGCAGGCGGTAAACCGCTGCACCACCCAGGGATCCCGATTCGATTCTTTTAGATTTGATTTGATACGATTCTTTTCAATTCGATTTGATTCGATTCGATTCGTTTTGATTCTCTTTGATGTTCTTTGATTCGATCTTTTCAACCGATTTAATTCGATTCGATTCATTTCGATTCGAATGTTTCGATTCTATTCTTTTTAATTCGATTCTTTCGATTCGATTCGATTCGATTTTTTTCTTTCGCTTCTTTTCGATTCGATTCGATTCGCCTCTTTTCGTTTCGATTCTATTGTTTTGGATTCGATTTGATTCCTTTCGTTTCGATTAGATTCTCTTCGATTCGAATTCTTTTCGATTCAGTTCTTTTCGATTCGGTTCGATTTTTGATTCTTCCATTCGATTCGATTCGATCGATAAGATTCTTTTCGTTCGATTCAATTCTGTCGATTCGATTCGATTCGATTCGATTATTTTCAGTTCGATTCTTTTCGTTTCGATTCGATTCTGCTCGATTCTTTTCGATTTGATTCGATTCGATCATTTGGATTCAATTTGTTACATTTCGATTCGATCTTTTCTATTCAGGTCGATTCGATTCTTTTTGATTCAGTTCGATTCAATTCTTTTCAACTCAATTCGATTCGGTTCGATTCTTTCGATTCGATATGATTCGATTCGATTCAACTCAACTCGATTCTTTTCGATTCGATTTTTTCGATTCGATTCCTTTCAATTCGATTCGATTGGATTCTTTTCGTTTCAATTAGATTCTTTTCGATTTTACTTGATTCGAATCTTATCAATTCGATTCGGTACTGTTCGATTCGATTCTATTCAATTCAATTCGATTGGAATCGATTCTTTTCGATTCAATTCGATTCGATTCGATACGATTCTTTTCGATTGTATTCGATTCGATTCTTTTCGGTTCTCTTCGATTCGATTCTTTTCGATTCAATTCGATATGATTCGATTCTTTTCGATTCCATTCGATTCTTTTCTATTCGATTCGATTCGATTATTTTCGATTCAATTCGGTTTGATTCGATTATTTTCAACTCAATTCGATCGACTCGGTTCAGTTATTTTCGATTCGATTCGATTCGATTATTTTCGATTCGATAAGATTACTTTCGATTCGATTATTTTCGATTCGATTTCATTATTTTCAATTCAATTCATTTCGATGTTTTTCGATTCGATTCAATGCGAATCAACTATTTTCTATTAGATTCGCTTCAATTATTTTCTTTTTTTTTCTAAATTTTTTATTTATTTATGATAGTCACAGAGAGAGAGAGAGAGGCAGAGATAGGCAGAGGGAGAAGCAAGCTCCAAGCACCGGGAGCCCTATGTGGGATTTGATCCGGGTCTCCAGGATCGCGCCCTGGGCCAAAGGCAGGCACTAAACCGCTGCCCCTCCCAGGAATCCCCGCTTCAATTATTTTCGATTTGATTTGATTCGGTTATTTTCAATTCGATTCCATTTGATTATTTTCATTTCGGTTCGGTAACGATTCGATTCTATTATTTTCGATTCGATTCGTTTCGTATCCATTCGAATCGTTTTGATTCCTTTCGGTTTTCGATTTGAATCGATTCTTCTTTTCGATTCGATTCTTTTCTATTCGGTTTGATTTTTTTGATTTGAATCGACTCGATTCTTTTTGATTCAAGTATATAAGATTCGATCCGATTCTTTTCGATTCAAATCGATACGATTCTTTTCGATTTGATTCGATTCGTTTTGATTCGACTCGATTCTTTTCGATTCAATTCTTTCGATTCAATGAAATACGGTTCTATTCTTTTCGATTCGATTTGATTGATTCTTTTGATTCCATACGATTCGATTTGATTCTTTTCGATTTGATTCGATTCAACTCGATACTTTTCAAATCGATCATTTCGATCGATTCGATTCGATTCTTTTCATTTCGATTCGATTCTTTTCGATTTGATTCAATTCTTTCAATTCGATTCGATTCGATTCTTTTCGTTTCGATTTGATTCTCTTCTATTTTATTTGATTCGATTCATTTCAATTAGATTCGATACTGTTCGATTCGATTCTTTTCGATTCAGGTCGATTGGAATCGATTCGATTCTTTCGGTTCATTCGATTCGATTCGATACGATTCTCTTCGATTCGATTCTTTTCGGTCTGTTCGATTCTATTCTTTCGATTCAGTTCGATTCGATTCTTTTGGACTCGATTCGATTCTTTGCGCTTTGATATGATTCGATTCGTTTCGACTTTTTCGATTCGTGTCGATTCGAATCTATTCGATTCTTTTCTATTCAATTCGATTCGATTGATTCTTTTCGATTCGATTCCATTCGATTCTATTCTTTTCGATTCTTTCGATTCGATACGATTCGATTCGATTCTTTTTGATTCGATTTTTTCGATTCGATTCTTTTCAATTTGATTCGATTCTTTTCAATTTGATTCTTATTCTTTTCGATTCGATTCTTCGCCTCTTGTCGTTTCGATTCGATTCTTTTTGATTCGATTCGATTCGATTCTTTTTGTTTCGATTATATTCTCTTCGATTCGATTCTTTTCGATTCGATCGATTGATACGATTCGCTTCTTTCGATTCGATTCTTCTCGAATCGATTCAATTCAATTCGATTCTTTTCGATTCGATTCTTTTCGATTTGATTCGATTCGATCATTTGGATTCCACTTGTTACATTTCGATTCGAATCTTTTCGATTCGATTCGATTCAATTCTTTTGGATTTCATTGGATTGATTTAGATAATTTTTGATTCGATTCGATTCTTTACCCTAGCTTCGATGTGATTCTACTCGATTCAATTCATTTCGATTCTTCTTGATTCAATTCTTTTCGATTCTTTTTGATTCGGTTTGATTCTTTTCGATTCCATTCGATTCTTTTCGATTCGATTTAATTGTTTTTGAATCCATTTGATTCGATTCGATTATTTTCGATTCGACTCGATTGGATTCGATTCGGTTCGATTATCGATTCGATTCATTCCAATTATTTTTGATTCGACTCGATTTGATTATTTTTTATTCAATTCG
>NW_023331698.1:0-35462 GCF_011100685.1 Canis lupus familiaris
TCATCGGGACATGGTTCCACTGCATGGCCTGCAGGTTGGCCTCACCTTTACCTGGGAACTCTAGTCCCTACCTGGGCATCTTCGGGACATGGTTCCTTGCATGGCCTGCAGGTTTCCCTCACCTGGACCTGGTGAGTGGGGTTGACACCTGGGCCTCACCATGCCTGGTGACACAGGTCCCCACGTGGGTCTCACTTGGACCTGGTGAATCTGGTCCTTACCTGGACCTCACCCGGAACTGGTAACTCTGTCACCACCAGGGAATAACCTGGACCTGGTGAATCTGGTCCCATCTGTGCCTCACCCAGTCCTGGTGACTTTGTTCCCCACCTGGGCCTGATTGCTGTGGCCCTTTTGGCCTCACCTTGAACTGGTGACTCTGATCCTAACTGGGTCTCACCCAGATCTGGTGACTCTGGTCCTCACCTGTGGACCATTATGACCTGGTTACCCTGTTCTACACCTGGGCCTCAAGTAGACCTGTTGACCATTCCCCAAGCCGGCCTCACATGGACCTGTTGCCTCTGATCCCCACCGGGGCCTCACGTGTATCTGTAACTCTGGTCCTCACCTGGGCCTCATCTGGAACCTAGAGACCTCTGGTCTCCACCTGGGCTTCACCTGGTTCTGGAGACTCTGGTCCCATCTGGACTTCACCTGGATCTGGTGACTCTGGTCCCAATCTGGACCTCTCCTGGACTTGGTGTCTCTCTTGCCCACTTTGACCTAACTCAGAACTGTTGAATCTTGCCCCACCTATTATGCACCCAGACCTGGTGAGTCTTGTCCCTAGCTATTCCTCAATTCGACCTGATGAATCGGGTCTCACATGGACCTCACATGTACCTGGGACTCAGCTGGAAATAGTGGCTCTGGTTCCCACAAGGGCTCACCTGATACTGCTGACTGTGGTCTTATTCTATGCCTCACCAGGACCTAGTGATTCTGTTCCCCTCTGGGCCTGCATGGCCTTAGTGACTCTGGTCCTCACCCAGGCATCATTGGGACCTGGATCTCTATTCCACACCTGGGCCTCACTTTGACAAGGGACGCTGGTCCCATTCTGGGCCTCAAACTAAACTGGTTACTCTGGTTCCCCCTGAACCTCACCCTTACCTGGTGACTCTGGTCACCCTTTGGGCTTCACCTGGGCCTGGTGAATATGATCCTTAGCAGGTCCGCACCTGGATGGTGATTAGTCGCCACCTGGGCCTCACCTGGACTTGGTGAATCCTGTTGCCACCTGCGCCTCACCTGGTACTTGTAGCTGTGGTCCCACCTGGACCTCACCTGGATCTGGTTGCTCGGTTCCATATGGGGCTCCCCTGGACCTGGTTCCTGTAGTCTCCATATGGCCTCACCTGGATCACAATGACTCTGATCCATATTTGGGCCTCTCCTGGACCTGTTGACTCTGGTCCTTACCTGGGCATCATTGGGACCTGGATACTCTCTATATACTTGGGCCTCACCTGGACCTGGTAACTGGTGTCCCACCTGCGCCTCACCTGGACGAGGTGACGGGTTCCCACAGGGCCCTCACCTGGACCTGGTGAATCAGGTCCTCATATGGGCATATTGGGACCTTGTTCTCAGTTCCACATCGGGCCTCACCTGGACCTAGTGACTCTCTTTCCCCTCTGGGCCTCAGCCTGACGTGGTGACTCTGGTCCCCATCTGGATATCACCAGAACCGGGTGACTCTGGTCCCACTCTGGGAATCACCCAGAGCTGGGGCACTGGTCCTTAACTGGATCTCAACAGTACCTGTTGAATCTACTCCTCACTTAGGTCTCGTCTGAACCTTGTGACTCTTTCCCCCTGGCATCAACGGGACATGGTTACTCTGTTCCCCAGCTGGGCCTCACGTGGACATGATAACTTTGCTCCACACTTTGTTCTCAACTTGTCCTGATGATCTGGTCCCCCACCTAGGCCTCAATCTGGACCCGGTGACTGTGGTCCCCACATGGATCTCACCTGGACTTGGTGACTCTCGTTCCCAAATGAACCCACCTGGACCTGGTGACTGTGGTGTTCTTGTAGACTCACATTTACCTGGTAACTCCGGTCCCCACTAGGGCCTCACCTGGATCTGGTGACTCTGGCCTGCAGGTTGGCCTCACCTGGACTTGGTGAGTGGGGTTGCCACCTGGGCCTCACCCATACCTGGTGACTCAGGTCCTCACGTGGGCCTCATTGGACTGGTGAATCTGGTCCTTACCTGGTCCTCTGACAGACAAGGGACTCTGGTCACCACCTGGACCTCACCTGGACCTGGTGAATCTGTTCCTCATCTTGGCCTCACCGAGTCCTGGTGACTTTCATCCCCACTTGGACCTGATTGCTGTGACTCTTTTTGCCTCACCTGGAACTGGTGACTCTGATCCTATCTGCGCGTCACCCAGATCTGGTGACTCTGGAACTCACCTGGGCATCATTGGTACCTGATTACTCTGTTCCACACCTGAGCCTCACCTGGACATGATGACTCTGTAACCTCTCTGGGCCTTACCCTGACCTGGTGACTCTGGTCCCATCTGGATGTCACCTGGACCAGGAGATTCTGGTACCCCTCTAGGCCTCAACCAGATCTGGTGACTCTGGTCCTCAACTCGGCCTCACCTGGACGTAGTGAATATGCTCCATCTGGGCCTCATTTGGACCTGGTGACTCTGGTCCCTACCTGGGCATCATCGGGACATGTTCCACTGCATTGCATGCAGGTTGGCCTCACCTGGACTCGTAACTCTGGTCCCTACATGGCCATTATCGGGACACTTCCTCTTTCCTGCATGGCCTTCAGGTTGGCCTCCCCTGGACCTGGTGAGTGAGGTTGCCACCTGGGTCTCCCCATAACTGGTGACACAGGTCTCACGTGGGCTTCACTTGGACCTGGTGAATCTGGTCCTTACCTGATCCACACCCAGAACTGGTAACCCTTGTCACCACCTGGGAATCACCTGGACCTGTTGAATCTGGTCCCCATCTGGGCCTCACCCAGTCCTGGTGACTTTGTTCCCCACCTGGACTGATTTCTGTGGACTAATACTTGGCCTCACCTGGAACTGGTGACTCTGAACCTAACTGGGCCTCACCCAGATCTGGTGACTCTGGTCCTCACCTGTGGACCATTATGACCTGGATCTCTGCTCCACACCTGAGCCTCACCTGGACATGATGACACTGGAACCTCTCTGGGCCTCACCAGACCTGGTGACCCTGGTGCCCATCTGGATGTTACCTGGACCTGGTGATTCTTGTACCCCTCAAGTCTCAACCAGATCTAGTGACTCTGGTCCTAAACTGGGCCTTACCTGGACCTAGTGAATATGCTCCTCTGGGCCTCATGTGGACCCCGGTGACTCTCTGGTCCCTACCTGGGTATCATCGGGACATGGTTCCACTGCATGGCCTGCAGGTTGCCTCACCTGGACCTGGTAACTCTGGTCCCTACCTGGGCATCATCGGGACACGCTTCCTCTGCATTGCCTGCAGGTTGGCCTCACCTGGACCTGGTGAGTGTGGTTGCCACCTGGGCCTCACTCATACCTGGTGACAAAGGCCCACGTGGGCCCTCACTTGGACCTGGTGAATCTGGTCCTTACCTGCTCCTCACCCGGAATTGCTAACTCTGGTCACCACCTGGGAATCACCTGGGTCTTGTGGAATCTGGTCCCATCTGGCCTCACCCAGGCTTGGTTACTTTGATCCCCACCTGGACCTGATTGCTGTGGACTCCTACTTGGCCTCACTTGGAACTGCTGACTCTGATCCTTATTGGGCCTCACCCAGATCTGGTGACTCTGGCCCTCACCTGTGGAGCATTATGACCAGGATACTCTGTTCCACACCTGAGCCTCACCTGGGACATGATGACTCTGGATCCCCTTGGGCCTCACCCTGACATGGTGAGTCTGGTCCCCATCTGGATGTCACCTATACCGGGGGAATCTGGTACACCTCTAGGCCTCAACTTGACCTGGTGACTCAGGTCCTCAACTGGGCCACACCGGGACCTAGTGATTATGCTCCCCACCTGCGCCTCATCTGGTCCTGGCGACTCTGTTTCAACCATGGGAATCATTGGGACATGGTTACTCTATTCCCCACTGGGACTGCCCTGATCCTTGTAACTCTGTCTGACTTTGGCCTCTTCTATACCAGGTGACTCTGGCTCAACCTGGGCCTCACCTGTAACTGGTGACACTGATTCTAAGCATGGCCTCACCTCACATGGTGACTGTGGTTCCCATCGGGACATCAACTGGACCTCAGGTCTCTGGTCCCCTTCTCGGGGTCACCAGGACCTGGTGTCTCTGGTACCCACCTGTGTAGCATCAGGATATCGTTACACTGTTCACTACAGTGACCCAGCCGGACCTATTAACTCTAGTCTTCACCTGGACCACAACTGGTCATGGTGATACTTGCTCCCACCCTGGGTCTCCACTGGACATGGTGAGTCGGATCCCCACCTGGTCCTCAGCTGTAACTGGTGATTCTTGTCCCACATTGACATCATGTGGACCTGGTGGCTGCAGTGTTTCTAGCTTCTCATGTACCTCGTGACTCTGGTCCTCACCAGGGCCCCACCGGGTCCTGGTGAGTGTGGTTGCCACCTGCACCTCACCTGAACCTGGTGATTCTGGTGTGCACCTGAGACTACCCTGGATCTGGTGACTGTGGTCCCCCACCTGGGCTTCGCCAGGATTTGGGGACTCCAATCCCAATCTTGGCCTCACCTGGCCCTGTTGACCATGGTCCTCAACTGGGCAAAATTGGGATCCGGTGACTGTGTTCCACAACTGGACCTCACCTGGACCAGGTGACTCTGGTCCGTGTCTGGGTCCTCACCGTGCCCTAGTGACTTTGAACCTCACTTTGGCCTGACTTGTACCTGCTGACCCTGGTTGCCACCTGCACCTGAACTCGAACTGTTGTCTCTCGTTCTTTAGGGCCTCCCTTTACCTGGTGATCCTGGTCCCCACCTGGGCCTCACCTGGATGTGGTGACACTTCTCACCACCGGGGACTCACCTGGACCTGCTTACTGTGTTCCACACCTGGGCCTCAAGTACACCTGTTGACCATTTCCCCAAGCCGGCCGCACATGGACCTGTTGCCTCTGATCCCAACCGGGCCTCACGTGTACCTGGTAACTCTGGTCCTCACCTGGGCCTCATCTGGACCTAGTGACTCTGGTCACCACCTGGGCTTCACCTGGATCTGGTGACTCTGGTCGCCACATGGACCTCTCCTGGACGTGGTGACTCTCTTTCCAACATGGACCTCAGCTGGATCAAGTGACTCTGGTTCTCCCTTTGGCCTCACCCTGGACCTGGTGTCTCTCGTCCCCACTTTGACCTAACTCAGAACTACTGAATCTTGCCACACCTAGGCCGCACCCAGACCTGGTGACTCTTGACCCCAGCTATGCCTTCAATTCGACCTGATGAATCTGGTCCTCACGTGGGCCTCACATGGACCTGGGACTCAGCTGGATACAGTGGCTCTGGTTCCCACAAAGGGCTCACTTGATACTGGTGACTTATTCACCAGTGGTCTTATTCTATGCCTCACCAGGACCTAGTGATTCTGTTCCCCATCTGGGCTTTCATGGCCCTAGTGACTCTCGTCCTCACCCAGGCATCATTGAGACCTGGATACTCTATTCCAGGACCTGGGCATCACTTTGTCCAGGGACCTCTGGTCCCATTCTGGGCCTCAAACTAAACTGGTTACTCTGGTTCCCACTCGTGGCCTCACCCTTACCTGGAAAATCTGGTCACCCCTTGGGATTCACTTGGGCCTGGTGAATCTGGTTATATCTGGTCCGCACCTGGATCTGGTGACAGGTCACCACGTGGGCCCTCACCTGGACTTGGTGAATCATGTTGCCACCTGCGCCTCAACTGGACCTTGTGACTGTGGTCCCTCCTGGACCTCACCTGGATCTGGTGGCTCTGGTTCCCATATGGGGCTCTCCTGGACCTGGTTCCTGTGGTCTCCATCTGGCCTACCTGGAACACAATGACTCTGATCCATATTTGGGCCTCTCCTGGACCTGTTGACTCTGGTCCTTACCTGAGCATCATTTGGACCTGGATACTGTCTTATGTACCTGGGCCTCACCAGGACCTGGTTACTGTGTCCCACCCGGGCCCTCACCTGGACGGGGGTGACTGGTTCCCACAGAGACATCACCTCGACCTGGTGACTCAGGTCCTCATATGGGGAATCTTGGGACCTGGTTTCACAGTTCCACATGGGGGCCTCAGCTGGACCTAGTGAATCTCGTCCCCCACTGGGCCTCACCCTGACTTGTAACACTGGTCCCCACCTGGATATCACCAGAACTGGGTGACTCTGGTCCCTCTCTGGGTCTCACCCGGAGCTGGGGACACCGGTCCTAAACAGGGCCTCAACAGGACCTATTGAATCTACTCCTCACTTTGGCCCTCGTCTGGACCTTTTGACTCTTTTCCCACCTGGCAATCAATGGGACATGGTTACTCTGTTCCCCACCTGGGCCTCACCTGGACATGGTAACTTTTCTCCACCACTTTGGCCTCAACTGTGCTGATGAATCTGGTCCCCCGACATAGGACTCAATCTGGAACCTGGTGACTGTGGTCCCCACCTGGGTCTCTCCTGGACCTGGTGACTCTCGTTCCCACATGAACAACACCTGGACCTGGTGACTGTGGTGTTCTTGTAGACTCACATTTACCTGGTGATTCCGGCCCCCACTAGGGCCTCAACTGGATCTAGCGACTCAGGCCAAAAGTTGGGCCTCACCTGGACCTGGTGAGTGGGGTTGCCAACCTGGGCCTCACCCCATACCTGGTGACTCAGGTCCCCGCGTGGCCTCTTGGACCTGGTGAATCTGGTCCTTACCTGGTTCTCTCCCAGACCTGGGGACTCTGGTCACCACCTGGGCCTCACGTGGACCTGGTGAATCTGGTCCCCATCTGGGCCTCACCCAGTCCTGGTGACTTTGATCCCCACCTGGGCCTGATTGCTGTGGACTCCTTCTTGGCCTCACCTGGAACTGGTGACTCTGATCCTAACTGGGTCTCACCCAGATCTGGTGACTCTGGTCCTCACCTGTGGACCATTATGACCTGGATACTCTGTTCCACACGTGAGACTCACCTGGACATGATGACTTTGGATCCCCTCTGGGCCTCACGCTGACATGGTGACTCTGGTCCCCAACTGGATGTCACCTAGAGAAGGTGAATCTGGTACCCCTCTAGGCCTCACTAGACCTGGTGACTCTTGTCCTCAACTGGGCCTCACCGGGACCTAGTGAACATGCTCCCCACCTGCGCCTCATTTGGACCTGGTCATTCTGATTCTACCTGGGGCATCATCGGGGACAGTGGTAACTCATTCCCCACTGGGCCTGGCCTGATCCTGTTACCCTCTGGTCCTGAATTTGGCCTCTTCTGTGCCAGGTGTCTCTGGCTCACCTGGGCCTCACCTGTAACCTGTGACTCTGATCCTAAAGCATGGCCCTCAACTGACCTGGTCTCTGTGGTTCCCATCGGGACCTCACGTGGACCTCATGTCTCTGGTCGCAACTGGGCCGCACCAGGACCTGGTGTCTCCTGGTACCCACCTAAGTAGCATCAGGATATTGTTACACTGTTCACTATCAGTGACCCAGCCGGACCATCAACTCTGGTCTTCACCTGGGCCACACCTGACATGGTGACACTGGTTCCCACCTGGGTCTCATCTGGACATGGTGAATCGGATCCCCACCTGGTCCTCAACTGAAACTGGTGATTCTCGTTTCCACATGGACATCATGTGGACCTGGTAGCTGCAGTGTTTCTAGCTTCTCATGTACCCACGTGACTCTGGTCCCCACCAGGGACTCACCGGACTTGGTGTGTGTGGTTGCCACCTGCACCTCACCTGGACCTGGTGATTCTGGTCTGCACCCGAGAATACCCTGATCTGGTGACTGTGGTCCCACTTGGGCTTCACATGGATTTGGGTACTACGGTCCCCACCCTGGGCCTCACCTGGCCTTGTTGACCATGGTTCCCACCGGGGCAAAATAGGGACATAGTTGACTGTGTTCCACAACTGGTCCTCACCTGAACCAGGTGACTCTGGTCCCCCTCTGGGTCTCACTGTGCCCTAGTTTCTGTGAAGCCCACTTTGGCCTGACTTGGACCTGCTGACCCTGGTTGCCACCTGCGCCTGACCTTGAGCTGTTGACTCTGATTCTTTCAAGGGCCTCCCCTGTACTGGTGTTCCTGGTCCCCACCTGGGCGTCACCTGGACGTGGTGACTCTTGTCACCACCGGGGACTCAACTGGACCTGCTTACTGTGTTCCCACACCTGTGCCCAAGTAGACCTGTTTGACCATGGTCCCCAGGCGGGACTCACAGGACCTGTTGCCCTCTGATCCCCACCGGGGCCTCACGTGTATCTGGTAACTCTGGTCCTCACCTGGGCCTCATCTGGACCTATTGACTCTGGTCCTTACTGTGCATCATTGGGACCTGGATACTACTCTATATAACTGGGCCTCATCTGGACATGGTGACTGTGGTCCCACCTGGGCCTCACCTGAAGGAGGTGACTGGTTCCCACAGGGACATCATCTGGACCTGGTGACTCAGGTCCTCATATGGGCAGCTTTCACCTGGATTCTCAGTTCCACATCAGGGCTTCACCTGTTCCCTAGTGATTCTCGTCCCGCTCTGGGCCTCCACCTCGATCTGGTGACTCTGGTCCTCAGTTTGGCCTCACCTGGACCTGGTGTCTCTCGTCCCCATTTTGACCTAACTCAAAAACTGCTGAATCTTGCCCACCTAGGCCGCACCCAGAACCTGGTGACTCTTGTCCCCAGCTATGCCTCAATTCGACCTGATGAATCTGGTCCTCACATGGGCCTCACATGGACCTGGGACTCAGCTGGATAGAGTGGCTCTGGTTCCAACAAGGCGCTCACCTGATACTGGTGACTTATCCACCAGTGGTCTTATTCTATGCCTCACAAGGGACCTAGTGATTCTGTTCCCCATCTGGGCCTGCATGACCCTAGTGACTCTGGTCCCACCCAGGCGTCATTGGGACCTGGATACTCTATTCCACAATTGGGCCTCACTTTGACCAGGGACCTCTGTCCAATTCTGAGCCTCAAACTAAACTGGTTACTCTGGTACCCCCTCTAGGCCTCACCCTTACCTGTGACTCTGGTCACCCTCCTGGGATTCACTTGGGCCTGGTGAATCTGGTCCTAAGCTGGTCCGCACCTGGATCTGGAGACTGGACGCCACCTGGGCCTCACCTGGATTGGTGAATCCTGTTGCCACCTGCGGCCTCACCTGGACTTTGTGACTGTGGTCCCACCTGACCTCACATGGATCTGGTGGCTCTGGTTCCCATATGGGGCTCTTCTGGTCCTGGTTCCTGTGGTCTCCATCTGGCCTCCCCTCGGAAAACAATGACTCTGATCCATATTTGGGGCCTCTCTTGGACCTGTTGACTCTGGACCTTACCTGGGCATCATTGGGACCTGGATACTCTCTTATATACCTGGGCCTCACATGGAACTGGTGACTGTGGTCCCACCTGGGCCTCACCTGGACGAGGTGACTGGTTCCCACAGGGACCTCCCCTGGGCCTGGTGACTCAGGTCCTCATATGTGCATCATGGGACTTGTTTTCTCAGTTCCACATCGGGGCCTCACCTGGACCTAGTGATTCTCGTTCCCCTCTGGGCCTCATCCTGACGTGGTGACTCTGGTCCGCATCTGACTCACACCAGAACCGGGTGACTCTGGTCCCCCTCTGGGAATCACCCAGAGCTTGGGACACTGATACTCAACTGGGCCTCAACAGGACCTGGTGAATCTACTCCTCACTTAGGCCTCGTCTGGACCTTGTGATTCTTTTCCCACCTGGCATCTATGGGACATTTTTACTCTGTTCCCCACCTGGGCCTCACTTGGACATGATAACTTTGCTCCATACTTTGCCTCAACTCATCCCGATGACTCTGGTCCCCCCCACATAGGCCTCATCTGGACCTGGAGACTGTCATCCACACTGGGTCTTCACCTGGACCTTGTGACTCCTCGTTCCCACATGAATCACACCTGGACATGGTGACTGTGGTGTACTTGTAGACTCACATTTACCTGGTGACTCTGGCCCCACTAGGGCCTCACCTGGGATCTGCTGACTCTGGCCTGCAGGTTGGCCTCACTAAACTTGGTTAGTGGGATGCCACCTGGGCCTCACCCATACCTGGTGACTCAGGTCCCCACGTGGGCCTCTTTTGTCCTGGTGAATCTGGCCCTTACCTGGTCTGCTCCCAGACCCTGGGAATCTTGTCACAACGCTGGGCCTCACCTAGACCTGGTTGAATCTGGTCACCATCTGGGCCTAACCCAGTCCTGGTGGACTAGTTCCCCACCTGGACGTGTTTGCTCTGGACTCTTTTTTGCCCTCACCTTGAACTGGTGACTCTGATCCTATCTGTGCGTCACCAGACATGGTGACTCTCGTCCTCACCTGGGCATCATTGGTACCTGGTTACTCTGTTCCACACCTGAGCCTCACCTGGACTGAGGTCTCTGGGACCTCTCTGGGCCTCACCCTGACCTGGTGATCTGGTCCCCATCTGGATGTCACCTGGACCAGGTGATTCTGGAACCCCTCTAGGCCTCAACCAGATCTGGTGACTCTTGTCCTCAACTGGGCCTCACCTGGTACCTAGTGAATATGCTCCATCTGGCCTCATTTGGATCTGGTGGACTCTGGTCCACTCAGCTGGGCATCATCGGGAAATGGTTCCACTGCATGGCCTGCTGGTTTGCCTCACCTGGACCTGGTAACACTGGTCCCTACCTGGGCATCATCGGGTCATCTTGACTGGTGAGTGGGGGTTCCCTCCTGGATCTTACCCATGCCTGGTGACACAGGTCCCCACGTGGGCCTCACTTGGACCTGGTGAATGTGGTCCTTACCTAGTCCTCACCCGGAAGTGGTAAACCTGGTCACCACCTGGGCATCACCTAGTCCTGGTGACTTTGTTCCCCACCTGGACCTGATTGCTGTGGACACCTTCTTGGCCTCACCTGGAAGTGGTAACTCTGATCCTAACTGGGCCTCTCCCAGATCTGGTGATCTGGTCCTCACCTGTGGACCATTATGACTGGATACTCTGTTCCACACCTGAGCCTCACCTGGACTGTTGACTCTGGATCCCCTCTGGGCACACCCTGACATGGTTACTCTGGTCCCCATCTGGATGTCACCTAGACCAGGTGATCTGGTACCCCTCTGGGCCTCAACCAGATCTGGTGACTCTGGTCCTCAACTGGGCCTCACCTGGACCTAGTGAATATGCTCCATCTGGGCCTCATTTGGACCTGGTGACTCTGGTCCCTACGTGGGCTACATCGGACATGGTTCCACATAATGGTCTGCAGGTTGGCCTCTTCTTGACCTGGTAACTCTGGTCCCTATCTGGGCATCATCGGGACACGGTTCCTCTGCATGGCCTGCAGGTTGGCGTCACCTGGACCTCGTACCTCTGGTCCCTACCTGGGCATCATCGGGACACGGTTCCTCTGCATGGCCTGCAGGTTGGCCTCACCTAGACCTGGTGAGTGGGCTTGCCACCTGGGCCTCACCCATACCTGGTGACACAGGTCTCACGTGGGCCTCACTTGGACCTGGTGAATCTGGTCCTTACCTGGTCCTCACCCGGAACTGGTAACCCTTGTCACCACCTGGGAATCACCTGGACCTGGTGAATCTGGTCCCCATCTGGGCCTCACCCATCCTGGTGACTTTGATCCCCACCTGGACCTGATTGCTGTGGACTCCTTCTTGGCCTCAACTGGAACTTGTGACTCTGCTCCTAACTGGGCCTCACCCAGATCTGGTGATCTGGTCTCACATGTGGACCATTATGACCTGGATACTCTGTTCCACACCTGAACCTCACCTGGACATGATGATTCTGGATGCCCTCTGGGCCTCACCCTGACATGGTGACTCTGGTCCCCATCTGGATGTCCCCTAGACCAGGTGAATCTGGTACCCCTCTAGGCGTCAACTAGACCTGGTGACTCTGGTCCTCATCTGGGCCTCACCTGGACCTAGTGAATATTCTCCCCACCTGCGCCGCGCTGGACCTGGTGACTCTGATTCTACCTGGGCATCATTGGGACATGGTACTGTATTACCCACTGGGACTGACCTGATCCTGGTAACTCTGGTCCTGACTTTGGCCTCTTCTGTACCAGGTGACTCTGGCTCCACCTGGGCCTCACCTGTACCTGGTGACTCTGATCCTAAGCATGGGCTCACCTGACCTGGTGACTGTGGTTCCCATCGAGACCTCACCTGGACCTCATGTCTCCGGTTACACCTGGGCCTCACCAGGACCTGGTGTCTCTGGTACCCACATGGGTAGCATCAGGATATGGTTACACTGTTCACTAACACTCATCCAGCCGGACCTAATAACTCTGGTCTTCACCTGGGGCACACGAGGACATGGTGACACTGGTTCCCACCTGGGTCTCACCTGGACATGGTGAGTCGGATCCCCACCTGGTCCTCACCTGTAACTGGTGATTTTCGTTCCCACATGGACATCATGTGGACCTGGTGGCTGCAGTGTTTCTAGCTTCTCATGTACCTCGTGTCTCTGGTCCCCACCGGGGCCTCTCCGGGACCGGGTGAGTGTGGTTGCCACCTGCACCTCACATGGACCTGGTGATTCTGGTCTGCACCTGAGATACCCTGGATCTGGTGACTGTGGTCCCCACCTGGGCTTCACCTGGATTTGGGGACTCCGGTCCCCATCTTGGCCTCACCTGGCCCTGTTGACCATGGTCCTCAACTGTGCAAAATTGGGACCGGTGACTGTGTTCCACAACTGGACCTCACCTGGACCAGGTGACTCTGGTCCCACTCTGGGTGTCACCGTGCCCTAGTGACTGTGAACCCCACTTTGGCCTGACTTGGACCTGCTGACCCTGGTTGCCACCTGCGCCTGACCTCGAACTGTTGACTCTGGTTCTTTCAAGGGCCTTCCCTGGACCTGGTGATCCTGGTCGGACCTGGCCCACACCTGGACGTGGTGACTCCTGTCAAATGGGGACTCACCTGGACCTGCTTACTGTGTTCCACACCTGGGCCTCAAGTAGACCTGTTGACCATGGTCCCCAAGCCGGCCTCACATGGACCTGTTGCCTCTGATCCCCACCGGTCCTCACGTGTACCTGGTATCTCTGGTCCTCACCTGGGCCTCATCTGGACCTAGTGACTCTGGTCCCCACCTGGGCTTCACATGGATCTGGTGACTCTGGTCCCCACCTGGACTTCACATGGATCTGGTGACTCTGGACCCCACCTGGACCTCTCCTGGACCTCGTGACTCTCTTTCCAACATGGACCTCACCTGGATCTGGTGAATCTGGTCCTCAGTTTGGCCTCACCTGGACCTGGTGTCTCTCGTCCCCACTTTGACCTAACTCAGAACTGCTGAATCTTGCCCCACCTAGGCCGCACCCAGACCTGGTGACTCTTGTCCCCAGCTATGCCTCAATTCGACCTGATGAATCTGGTCCTCACGTGGGACTCACCTGGTCCTGGGACTCAGCTGGATAGAGTGGCTCTGGTTCTCACAAGGGGCTCACCTGATACTGCTGAATGTGGTCTTATTCTATGCCTCACCAGGACCTAGTGATTCTGTTCCCCATCTGGGCTGCATGGCCCTAGTGACTCTGGTCCTCACCCAGGTGTCATTGTGACCTGGATACTCTATTCCACACCTGGGCCTCTCTTTGACCAGGGACCTCTGGTCCCATTCTGGGCCTCAAACTAAACTGGTTACTCTGGTCCCCCCTCTGGGCCTCACCCTGCCCTGGTGACTCTGGTCACCCGTTGGGCTTCACTTGGGCCTGGAGAATCTGGTCCTTATCTGTTCCGCACCTGGATCTGGTGACTGGTCGCCACCTGGGCCTCACCTGGACTTGGTGAATCCTGTTGCCTCCTGCGCCTCACCTGGACCTTGTGACTGTGGTCCAACCTGGACCTCACCTGGACGAGTGACTGGTTCCCACAGGGACCTCACCTGGACCTGGTGACTCAGGTCCTCATATGGGCTTCATGGGACCTGGTTTCTCAGTTCCACATCGGGGCCTCATCTGGACCTAGTGATTCTCGTCCCCCTCTGGGCCTCACCCGGACGTGGTGATTCTGGTCCCCACCTGGATATCACCAGAACAGGGTGACTCTGGTCCCCCTATGGGACTCACCCGGAGCTGGGGACACTTGTCCTCAGCTGATCCTCCAGTACCTGTTGAATCTACTCCTCACTTAGGCCTCGTTTGGACCTTGTGACTCTTTTCTCACCTGACATCAATGGGACATGGTTATTCTGTTCCCCACCTGGGCCTCACCTGGACATGATAACTTTGCTCCACACTTTGGCCTCAACTGGTCCTGATGACTCTCGTCCCCCCACCGAGGCCTCAATCTGGACCTGGTGACTGTGGTCCCCACCTGGGGCTCACCTGGACCTGGTGACTCTCGTTCCCACATGAAACACACCTGGACCTGGTGACTGTTGTTTTGTTGTAGACTCACATTTACCTGGTGACTCCGGTCCCCACTAGGGCCTCACCTGGATCTGGTGACTCTGGCTGCAGGTTGGCCTCACCTGGACCTGGTGAGTGGGGTTGCCACCTGAGCTTCACCCATACCTGGACTCAGGAACCCACGTGGTTCTCTTGGACCTGGTGAATCTGGTCCTTACATGGTCCTCTCCCAGACCCGGGGATTCTGGTCACCTCCTGGGCCTCACCTGGACCTGGTGAATCTCTTCCCCATCTGGGCCTCAACCAGTCCTGGTGAGTTTGTTCCCCACCTGGACCTGATTGCTTTGGACTCTTTCTTGGCCTCACCTGGAACTGGTGACTCTTATCCTCTCTGCGCGTGACTCAGGCCTGGAGACTCTGGTCCCCATCTGATGTCACCTGGACCAGGTGATTCTGGTACCCCTCTAGGTCTAAACCAGATCTGGTGTCTCTGGTCCTCAACTGGGCCTCGTCTGGACCTAGTGAATATGCTCCATCTGGGCCTCATTTGGACCTGGTGACTCTCTTCCCTACCTGGGCATCATCGGGACAAGGTTCCACTGCATGGCCTTTAGGTTGGCCGCACCTGGACCTGGTAACTGTGGTTCTACCTGGGCATCATCGGGACGTGGTTACTCTATTCCCAGTGGGACTGACCTGATCGTGGTAACTCTGGTCCTGACTTTGGCTCTTCTGTGCCATGTGACTCTGGCTCCCCTGGACCTCACCTGTAAGTGGTGACTCTGATCCTAAGCATGGCCTCTCCTCACCTGGTGACTGTGGTTTCCATCGGTACCTCACCTGGACCTCATGTCTCTGGTCCCAACTGGGACTCACCAGGACTTGTATCTGGTACCCACCTGAGTAGCATCAGGATATGGTTACACTGTTCACCAACAGTGACGCGGCCGGACCTATTAACTCTCGTCTTCACCTGGTCCACACTTGGACATGGTGACACTGGTTCCCACCAGGGTCTCACCTGGACATGGTGACTCAGATCCCCACCTGGTCCTCACCTGTAACTTGTAATTCTCGTTCCCACATGGACATCATGTGGACCTGGTGGCTGCAGTGTTACTAGCTTCTCATGTACCTCGTGACTCTGGTCCCCACCAGGGCCTCACCGGGACTTGGTGAGTGTGGTTGCCACCTGCACCTCACCAGGACCTGGTGATTCTGGTGTCCACCTGAGACTACCCTGGATCTGGTGACTGTGGTCCCCACCTGGGCTTCACCTGAATTTGGGGACTCCGGTCCCCATCTGGGCCTCACCTGGTCCTGTTGACCATGGTCCTCAACTGTGTAGAATTGGGACCCGGTGACTGTATTCCACAACTGGATCTCACCTGGACAAGGTGACTTGGTCCCCCTCTGGGTCTCACTGTGCCCTAGTGACTGTGAACCCCACTTTGGCCTGACTTGGACCTGCTGACCCTGGTTGCCACCTGCGCCTGACCTCAACTGTTGACTCTGGTTCTCTCAAGGGCCTCCCCTGTACCTGGTGATCCTGGTCCCCAACTGGAACTGGTGACTCTTGTCACCACCGGGGACTCACCTGGACATGATTACTTGTTCCACACCTGGGCCTCAGGTAGACCTGTTGACTATGGTCCCCAAGCCGGCCTCACGTGGACCTTTTGGCTCTGATCCCCGCCGGGGGCTCACGTGTATCTGGTAACTCTGATCCTCACCTGGGCCTCATCTGGACCTAGTGACTCTGGTCCCCACCTGGGCTTCACCTGGATCTGGTGACTCTGGTCCCCACCTGGACCTCTCCTGGACTGGTGACTCTCTTTCCAACATGGACCTCACCTGGATCTGGTGACTCTGGTCCGAATCTGGACCTCTCCTGGACCTGGTGTCTCTCTTGCCCACTTTGACCTAACTCAGAACTGCTGAATCTTGCTCCACCTAGCCGCACCCAGACCTGGTGACTCTTGTCCCCAGCTATGCCTCAATTCGACCTGATGAATCTGCCTCACGTGGCCTCACATGGACCTGGGACTCAGCTGGATAGAGTGGCTCTGGTTCCCACAAGGGGCTCACATGATACTGGTGACTGTGGTCCCACCTGGGCCTCACCTGGACGAGGTGACTGGTTCCCACAGGGACCTCACCTGGACCTGGTGACTCAGGTCCTCATATGGGCATCATGGGACCTGGTTTCTCAGTTCCACATCGGGACCTAACCTGGACCTAGTGATTCTCGTCCCATTATGGTCCTCACCCTGACGTGGTGACTCTGGTCCCCACCTGGATATCACCAGAACCGGGTGACTCTGGTCCCCCTCTGGGACTCACCCGGAGCTGGGGACACTGGTCCTCAACTGGGCCTCAACAGGACCTGGTGAATCTGCTCCTCACTTAGGCCTCGTCTGGACCTTGTGACTCTTTTCCCACCTGGCATCAATGGGACATGGTTAGTCTGTTCCCCACCTGGGCCTCACCTGGACATGATAACTTTGCTCCACATTTTGGCCTCAACTAGTCCTGATGACTCTGGTCCCCCGACCTAGGCGTCAATCTGGACATGATTGCTGTGGACTCCTTTTAGCCTCAACTGGAACTGGTGAATCTGATCCAGATTGAGGATCCCCAATCTGGGCCTCACCTGGCCCTGTCAACCATGGTCCTCAACTGCAAAATTGGGACCCGGTGACTGTGTTCCACCCTGGACCTCACCTGGACCAGGTGACTCTGGTCCCCTCTGGGTCTCACCGTGCCCTAGTGACTGTGAACCCACTTTGGCCTGACTTGGACCTGCTGACCCAGGTTGACACCTGCGCCTGACCTCGAACTGTTGACTCTGGTTCATTCAAGGGCTTCCCCTGTATGGTGATCTTGGTCCCCCCTGGGACTCACCTGGACGTGGTGACCCTTGTCACCACCGGGGACTCACCTGGACCTGGTTACTGTGTTCCACCTGGGCCTCAAGTAGTCCTGTTGACCATGGTACCGAAGCCTGCCTCATATGGACCTTTCCTCTGATTCCCACCGGGGCATCACGTGTACCTGGTAACACTGGTCCTCACTTGGGCCTCATCTGGACCTAGTGACTCTGGTCCCCACCTTGGCTTCACCTGGATCTGGTGACTCTGGTCCTCAACTGGGCCTCACGTGGACCTATTGAATATGCTCCATCTGGGCCTCATTTGGACTGGTGACTCTCTTCCCTACCTGGGCATCATCGGGACATGGTTCCACTGCATGGCCTTTAGGTTGGCCGCCCCTGGACCTGGTAACTGTGGTTCTACCTGGGCATCATCGGGACGTGGTTACTCTATTCCCAGTGGGACTGACCTGATCGTGGACTCTGGTCCTGACTTTCCTCTTCTGTGCCATGTGACTCTGGCTCCCCCTGGACCTCACCTGTAAGTGGTGACTCTGATCCTAAGCATGGCCTCACCTGACCTGGTGACTGTGGTTTCCATCGGTACCTCACCTGGTCCTCATGTCTCTGGTCCCAACTGGGACTCACCAGGACCTTGTATCTGGTACACACCTGAGTAGCATCAGGATATGGTTACACTGTTCACTAACAGTGACCCGGCCGGACCTATTAACTCTCGTCTTCACCTGGTCCACACTTGGACATGGTGACACTGGTTCCCACCAGGGTCTCACATGGACATGGTGACTCAGATCCCCACCTGGTCCTCACTGTAACTTGTAATTCTCGTTCCCACATGGACATCATGTGGACCTGGTGGCTGCAGTGTTTCTAGCTTCTCATGTACCTCGTGACTCTGGTCCCCACCAGGGCCTCACCGGACTTGGTGAGTGTGGTTGCCACCTGCACCTCACCAGGACCTGGTGATTCTGGTCTCCACCTGAGACTACCCTGGATCTGGTGACTGTGGTCCCCACCTGGGCTTCACCTGAATTTGGGGACTCCGGTCCCCATCTGGGCCTCACCTGGCCCTGTTGACCATGGTCCTCAACTGGGCAAAATTGGGACCGGTGACTCTGTTCCACAACTGGATCTCACCTGGACAAGGTGACTCTGGTCCCCCTCTGGGTCTCACTGTGCCCTAGTGACTGTGAACCCCACTTTGGCCTGACTTGGACCTGCTGACCCTGGTTGCCACCTGCGCCTGACCTCGAACTGTTGACTCTGGTTCTCTCAAGGGCCTCCCCTGTACCTGGTGATCCTGGTCCCCAATTGGGCCTCAACTGGACGTGGTGACTCTTGTCACCACCGGGGACTCACCTGGACATGATTACTGTGTTCCACACCTGGGCCTCAGGTAGACTGTTGACCATGGTCCCCAAGCCGGCTCACGTGGACCTTTTGGCTCTGATCCCCGCCAAGGGCTCACGTGTATCTGGTAACTCTGATCCTCACCTGGGCCTAATCAGGACCTAGTGACTCTGGTCCCCACCTGGGTTTCACTGGATCTGGTGACTCTGGTCCCCACCTGGACTTCACCTGGATCTGGTGACTCTGGTCCCCACCTGGACCTCTCCTGGACCTGGTGACTCTCTTTCCAACATGGACCTCACCTGGATCTGGTGACTCTGGTCCTCAGTTTGGCCTCACCTGGACCTGGTGTCTCTCGTCCCCACTTTGACCTAACTCAGAACTGCTGAATCTTGCCCCACCTAGCCGCACCCAGACCTGGTGACTCTTGTCCCGAACTATGCCTAATTCGACCTGATGCATCTGGTCCTGACGTGGGGCACATGGACCTGACAGCTGGATAGAGTGGCTCTGGTTCCCACAAGGGGCACCTGATACTGGTGATTGTGGTCTTATTCTATGCCTCACCAGGACCTAGTGATTCTGTTCCCCATCTGGCCTGCATGGCCTAGTGACTCTGGTCCTCACCCAGGCATCATTGGGACCTGGATACTCTATGCCACACCTGGGCCTAGTTTGACCAGGGATCTCTGGTCCCATTTGGGCCTCAAACTAAACTGGTTACTCTGGTTCCCCTCTGGGCCTCACCCTTACCTGGTGACTCTGGTCACCCCTTGGGCTTCACTTGGGCCTCGTGAATCTGGTCCTTAGCTGTCCGCACTGGCTGGTGACAGGTCCACTGGGCCTCACCTGGACTTGGTGAATCTGTTGCCACCTGCGCCTCACCTGGACCTTGTGACTGTGGTCCACTGGACCTCACCTGATCTGTGGCTCTGGTTCCCATATGGGGCTCTCCTGGACCTGTTCCTGTGGTCTCCTTCTGGCCTCACCTGGAACACAATGACTCTGATCATATTTGGGCCTCTCCTGGACCTGTTGACTCTGGTCCTTACCTGGGCATCATTGGGACCTGGATACTCTCTTATACCTGGGCCTCACCAGGACCTGGTGACTGTGGTCCCACCTGGGCCTCACCTGGACGGGGTGACTGGTTCCCACAGGGACCTCACCTGGACCTGGTGACTCAGGTCCTCATATGGGCATCATGGGACCTGGTTTCACAGTTCCACATCGGGGCCTCACTGGACCTAGTGATTCTCGTCCCCTCTGGGCCTCACCCTGACGTGTGACTCTGGTCCCCACCTGGATATCACCAGAACCGGGTGACACACCCGGAGCTGGGGACACTGGTCCTCAGGTGGGCCTCAACAGGACCTGGTGAATCTACTCCAATCTTAGGCTCGTCTGGACCTTGTGACTCTTTTCCCACCTGGCATCAATGGGACATGGTTACTCTGTTCCCCACCTGGGCCCACCTGGACATGATAACTTTGCTGCACACTTTGGCCTCAACTGGTCCTGATGACTCTCGTCCCCAAACCAGGCCTCAATCTGGACCTGGTGACTGTCGTCCCCAACTGGGTCTCAGCTGGACCTGGTGACTCCGTTCCCACATGAACCACACCTGGATCTGGTGACTGTGGTGTTCTTGTAGACTCACATTTACCTTGAATCCCGTCCCACTAGGGCCTCACCTGGATCTGGTGACTCTGGCCTGCAGGCTGGCCTCACCTGGACCTGGTGAGTGGGCTTGCCACCTGGGCCTCACCCATACATGGTGACACCGGTCCCCACGTAGGCCCCAGTATCTTGGTGAATCTCGTCCTTACCTGTCCTCAACCGGACCTGGTAACCCTAGTCACCACCTGGGAATCACCTGGACCTGGTGTATCTGGCCCCATCTGGGCCTCACCCAGTCCTGGTGACTTTGTTCCCACCTGGACCTGATTGCTGTGGACTCCTTCTTGGCCTCAACTGGAACTGGTGACTCTGATCCTAACTGGGCCTCACCCAGATCTGTGACTCTGGTCCTCACCTGTGGACCATTATGACCTGGATACTCTGTTCCACACCTGAGCCTCACCTGGACATGATGACTCTGGATCCCTTCGGGGCCTCACCCTGACATGGTGACTCTGGTCCCCATCTGGATGTCACCTAGACCAGGTGAATCTGTTACCCTCAAGGGCTCAAATATACCTGGTGACACGTCCTCAACTGGGTCTCACCGAGACCTAGTGAATATGCTCCCCACCTGCGCCTCATCTGGACCTGGTGACGCTGGGTCTACCTGGGCATCATCGGAACATGGTTACTCTGTTCCCCACTGGGACGACCTGTTCCTGGTAACTCTGGTCCTGACTTTGGCCTCTTCTGTACCAGGTGACTCTGGCTCCACCTGGGCCTCACCTGTAACTGGTGACTCTGATCCTAAGCATGGCCTCACCTGACCTGGTGACTGTGGTTCCCATCGGGACCTCACCTGGACTCATGTCTCTGGTCCCACCTGGGCCTCACCAGGACCTGGTGTCTCTGGTACCCACCTGGGTAGCATCAGGATATGGTTACACTGTAACTAACAGTGACCCAGCCGGACCTATCAACTCTGGTCTTCACCTGGGCCACTCCTGCACATGGTGACACTCGTTCCCACCTGTGTCTCACCTGGAAATTGTGAGTCAGATCCCCACCTGGTCCTAACCTGTAACTGGTGATTCTCGTTCCCACATGGATATCATTGGACCTGGTGGTGGGCTGCAGTGTTTCTAGTTTGTCATGTACCTCGTGACTCTGGTCCCCACCAGGGCCTCACCGGGACCTGGTGAGAGTGGTTGCCAACTGCACCTCACCTGGACCTGCTGATTCTGGTCTGCACCTGAGACTACCCTGGATCTGGTGACTGTTGTCCCAGCTGGGCTTCACCTGGATTTGGGGACACCGGTCCCCATCTTGGCCTCACCTGGCCCTTTTGACCATGGTCCTCAACTGGGCAAAATTGGGACGCGGTGACTGTGTTCCACAACTGAACCTCACCTGGACCACGTGACTGTGGTGCCGCTCTGGGTCTCACCATGCCCTAGTTACTGTGAACCCCACTTTGGCCTGACTTGGACCTGCTGACCCTGGCTGAAACCTGCGCCTGACCTCGAACTGTTGACTCTGGTTCTTTCAAGGGCCTCCCCTGTACCTGGTGATCCTGGTCCGCAACTGGGCCTCACCTGGACGTGGTGACCCTTGTCACCACTGGGGACTCACCTGGACCTGCTTACTGTGTTCCACACCTGGGCCTCAAGTAGACCTGTTGACCATGGTCCCCAAGCCGGCCTCACATGGACCTGTTGCCTCTGATCCCCACCGGGCCTCACGTGTACCAGGTAACTCTGGTCCTCACCTGGGCCTCATCTGGACCTAGTGACTCTGGTCCCCACCTGTGCTTCACCTGGATCTGGTGACTCGGGACCCACCTGGACCTCACCTGGATCTGGTGACTCTGGTCCTCAGTTTGGCCTCACCTGGACCTGGTGTCTCTCGTCCCCACTTTGACTAACTCAGAACTGCTGAATCTTGACCCACCTAGGCCGCATCCAGACCTGGTGACTCTTGTCCCCAGCTATGCCTCAATTCGACCTGATGAATCTGGTCCTCACGTGGGCCTCACATGGACCTGGGACTCACCTGGATAGAGTGTCTGGTTCCCACAAGGGGCTCACCTGATACTGTGACTGTGGTCTTATCTATGCCTCACCAGGACCTAGTGATTCTGTTCCCCATCTGGGCCTGCATGGCCCTAGTGACTCTGTTCCTCACCCAGTCATCATTGGTACCTGGATACTCTATTCTACAACTGGCCTCACTTTGTCCAGGGACCTCTGGTCCCATTCTGGTCCTTAAACTAAACTGGTTACTCTGGTTCCCGCTCTGGTCCTCACCCTTACCTGGTGACTCTGGTCACCCCTTGGGCTTCACTTGGGCCTGGTGAATCTGGTCCTTCGCTGGTCCGCACCTGGATCTACTGACTGGTCGTCACCTGGACCCCACGTGTACTTGGTGAATCCTCTTGCCACCTGCGCCTCACCTGGACCTTGTGACTGTGGTCCCACCTGGACCTCAATTGGATCTGGTGGCTCTGGTTCCCACATGGGGCTCTCCTGGACCTGGTTCCTGTGGTCTCCATCTGGCCTCACCTGGAACACAATGACTGTGATCCATATTTGGGCCTCTCCTCGACCTGTTGACTCTGGTCCTTACCTGGGCATCATTGGGACCTGGATACTCTCTTAAATACCTGGGCCAAACCTTGACCTGGTGACTGTGGTCCCACCTGGGCCTCACCTGGACGAGGTGGCTGGTTCCCACAAGGACCTCACCTGGACCTGGTGACTCAGGTCCTCATATGGGCATCATGGACCTGGTTTCTCAGTTCCACATCGGGGCCTCACCTGGACCTAGAGATTCTCGTCCCATTATGGTCCTCACCCTGACGTGGTGACTCTGGTCCCCACCTGGATATCACCAGAACCGGGTGACGCTGGTCCCCCTCTGGGACTCACCCGGAGCTGGGGACACTGGTCCTCAACTGGGCCTCAACACGACCTGGTGAATCTACTCCTCACTTAGGCCTCGTCTGGACCTTGTGACTCTTTTCCCACCTGGCATCAATGGGACATGATTAGTCTGTTCCCCACCTGGGCCTCACCTGGACATGAGAACTTTGCTCCACACTTTGGCCTCAACTGGTCCTGATGACTCTGGTCACCGACCTAGGCGTCAATCTGGACCTGATTGCTGTGGACTCCTTCTTAGCCTCAACTGGATCTTGACTCTGATCCAGATTGAAGATCCCCAATCTGGGCCTCACCTGGCCTTGTCAACCATGGTCCTCAACTGGCAAAATTGGGACCCGGTGACTGTGTTCCACCCCTGGACCTCACTTGGACCAGGTGACTCTGGTCCCCCTCTGGGTCTCACCGTGCCCTAGTGACTGTGAACCCCACTTTGGCCTGACTTGGACCTGCTGACCCTGGTTGACACCTGCGCCTGACCTCGAACTGTTGACTGGTTCATTCAAGGGCTTCCCCTGTACTGGTGATCCTGGTCCCCCCTGGACTCACCTGGACGTGGTGACTCTTGTCACCACCGGGGACTCACCTGGACCTGGTTACTGTGTTCCACACCTGGGCCTCAAGTAGACCTGTTGACCATGGTACCGAAGCCGGCCTCATATGGACCTGTTGCCTCTGATTCCCACCGGGGCTTCACGTGTACCTGGTAAACTGGTCCTCACTTGGGCCTCATCTGGACCTAGTGATTCTGGTCCCCACCTTGGCTTCACCTGGATCTGGTGACTCTGGTCCTCAGTTTGGCCTCACCTGTACCTGGTGACTCAGGTCCTCATTTGGGCATTATGGGACCTTTTTTCTCAGTTCCACATCGGGGCCTCACCTGAAACTAGTGATTCTCGTCCCCCTCTGGGCCTCACGCTGACGTGGTGAGTCTTATCCCACCTGGATATCACCAGAACCGGGTGACTCTGGTCCCCCTCTGGGACTCACCAGAGCTGGGGACACTGGTGCTCAACTGGGCCTCAACAGGACCTGGTGAATCTAGTCCTCACTTAGGCCTCATCTGTACCTTGTGACTCTTTTCCCACCTGGCATCAATGGGACATGGTTACTCTGTTCCCCACCTAGACATCACCTGGACATGATAACTTTGCTCCACACTTTGGCCTCAACTTGTCCTGATCAATTTGTTCCCCCCACCTAGGCCTCAATCTGGACCTGGTGACTATGGTCCCCACCTGGGTCTCACCTGGACCTGGTGACTCTCGTTCCCACATGAACCACACCTGGACCTGGTGACTGTGGTTTTCTTGTAGACTCACATTTACCTGGTGACTCCGGTCCCCACTAGGGCCTCACCTGGATCTGGTGACTCTGGCCTGCAAGTTGGCCTCACCTGGACTTGGTGAGTGGGGTTGCCACCTGGGCCTCACCCATACCTGGTGACTCAGTTTCACACGTGGGCCTCTTGGACCTGGTGAATCTCGTCCTTACCTGGTCCTCTCCCAGACCCGGGGACTCGGGTCACCACTTCGCCTCACCTGGACATGGTGAATCTGGTCCCCATCTGGGCATCACCCAGTCCTGGTGACTTTGTTCCCCACCTGGACTGATTGCTGTGGACTCTCTTGGCCTCACCTGGAACTGGTGACTCTGATCCTATTGAGCGTCACCAAGACCTGGTGACTCTGGTCCTCACCTGGGCATCATTGGTACCTGGTGACTTGTTCCACACCTGAGCCTCACCTGGACATGATGACTCTGGAACCTCTCTGGGCCTCACCCTTACCTGGTGACTCTTGTCCCCATCTGGATGTCAACTGGACCAGGTGATTCTTGTATCCCTCTAATACTCAACCAGATCTGGTGACTCTGGACCTCAACTGGGCCTCACCTGGACCTAGTGAATATGCTCCAACTGGGCCTCATTTGGACTGGTGACTCTGGTCACTTCCTGGGCATCATCGGGACATGGTTTCTCTATATGGCTTGCAGGTTGGCCTCACCTGGACCTGGTGAGTGGGGTTGGCACCTGGGCCTCACCCATACATGGTGACACAGGTCACCCATGGGCCCAGTATGACCTGGTGAATCTCGTCCTTACCTGGTCCTCACCCGCACCTGGTAACCCTGATCACCACCTGGGAATCACATGGACCTGGTGAATCTGGTCCCCATCTGGGCCTCACCCAGTCCTGGTGACTTTGTTCCCCTCTGGACCTGATTGCTGTGGACTCCTTCTTGGCCTCAACTGGAAGTGGTGACTCTGATCCTACCTGGGCCTCACCCAGATCTGGTGACTCTGGTCCTCACCTGTGGACCATTATGACCTGGATACTCTGTTCCACACCTGAGCCTCACCTGGACATGATGACTCTGGATCCCCTCTGGGCCTCACCCTGACATGGTGACTCTGGTCCCCATCTGGATGTCACCTAGACCAGGTGAATCTGGTACCCCTCTAGGGCTCAAATAGACCTGGTGACACTGGTCCTCAACTGGTGTCACCGAGACCTAGTGAATATGCTCCCCACCTGCGCCTCATCTGGACCTGGTGACGCTGGGTCTACCTGGGCATCATCGGGACATGGTTACTCTGTTTCCCACTGGGACTGACCTGATCCTGGTAACTCTGGTCCTTACTTTGGCTTCTTCTGTACCAGGTGACTCTGGCTCCACCTGGGCCTCACCTGTAACTGGTGACTCTGATCCAAAGCATGGCCTCTCCTGACCTGGTGACTGCGGTTCCCATCGGGAACTCACCTGGACCTCATGTCTCTGGTCCCACCTGGGCCTCACCAGGACCTGGTGTCTCTGGTACACACCTGGGTAGCATCAGGATATGGTTACACTGTTCACTAACAGTGACCCAGCCGGACCTATTAACTCTGGTCTTCACCTGGGCCACACCTGGACATGGTGACACTCGTTCCCACCTGGGTCTCACCTGGAAATGGTGAGTCAGATACCCACCTGGTCCTAACCTATAACAGTTTATTCTCGTTCCCACATGGACATCATGTGGACCTGGTGGCTGCGGTGTTTCTAGTTTGTCATGTACCTCGTGACACTGGTCCCCACCAGGGCCTCACCGGGACCTGGTGAGTGTGGTTGCCACCTGCACCTCACCTGGACCTGGTGATTCTGGTCTGCACCTGAGACTACCCTGGATCTGGTGACTGTGGTCCCCACCTGGGCTTCACCTGGATTTGGGGACTCTCGTCCCCATGTGAGGCTCACCAGGCCCTGTTGACCATGGTCTTCAACTGGGCAAAATTGGGACGCGGTGACTGTGTTCCACAACTGGACCTCACCTGGACCACGTGACTCTGGTGCCCCTCTGGGTCTCACCATTCCCTAGTGACTGTTTACCCCACTTTCCCCTGACTTAGACCTGCTGTCCCTGGTTGAAACCTGCGCCTGAACTCGAACTGTTGACTCTGGTTCTTTCAAGGGCCTCCCCTGTACCTGGTGATCCTGGTCCGAACCTGGGCCTCACCTGGACGTGGTGACTCTTGTCACCATGGGGACTCACCTGGACCTGCTTACTGTGTTCCACACCTGGGCCTAAAGTAGACCTGTTGACCATGGTCCCCAAGGCGGCATCACATGGACCTGTTGCCTCTGATCCCCACCGGGGCCTCACGTGTACCTGGTAACTCTGGTCTTCACCTGGGCCTCATCTGGACCTAGAGACTCTGGTCCCCACCTGGGCTTCACCTGGATCTGGAGACTCTGGTCCCCATCTGGACTTCACCTGGATCTGGTGACTCTGATCCCAATCTGGACCTCTCCTGGACTTGGTGTCTCTCTTGCCCACTTTGACCTAACTCAGAACTGCTGAATCTTGCCCCACCTATTACGCACCCAGACCTGGTGACTCTTGTCCCTAGCTATTCCTCAATTTGACCTGATGAATCTGGTCCTCACATGGACCTCACATGTACCTGGGACTCAGCTGGAAAGAGTGGCTCTGGTTCCCACTAGGGCCTCACCTGATACTGCTGAATGTGGTCTTATTCTATGCCTCACCAGAACCTAGTGATTCTGTTCCCCATCTGGGCCTGCATGGCCTTAGTGACTCTGGTCCTCACTCAGGCATCATTGGGACCTGGATACTCTATTCCACACCTGGGCCTCACTTTTACCAGGAACCGCTGGTCCCATTCTGGGCCTCAAACTAAACTGGTTACTCTGGTTCCCCCTCTTAACCTCACCCTTACCTGGTGACTCTGGTCACCCCTTGGGCCTCCCCTGGTCCTGGTGACTCTGGCCTGCAGGTTGACCTCACCTGGACTTGATTAGTTGATGCCACCTGGGCCTCACCCTTACCTGGTGACTCAGGTCCCCACATGGGCCTCTTGGACCTGGTGAATCTGGCCCTTACCTGGACTTCTCCCAGACCCGGGGAATCTGGTCACAACATGGGCCTCACCTGGACCTGGTGAATCTGGGTCCATCTGGGCCTAACCCAGTCCTGGTGACTATGTTCCCCAACTGGACCTGATTGCTCTGGACTTTCTGCCCTCACCTTGAACTGGTGGCTCTGATCCTATTACCTAGTCCTCACCCGGAACTGGTAAATCTGGTCACCACCTGGGCATCACCTAGTCCTGGTGACTTTGTTCCCCACGTGGACCTGATTGCTGTGGACACCTTCTTGGCCTCACCTGGAAGTGGTAACTCTGATCCCAACTGGGCCTCTCCCAGATCTGGTGACTCTGGTCCTCACCTGGGCCTCATCTGGACCTAGTGACTCTGGTCCCCACCTGGGCTTCACCTGGAACTGGTGACTCTGGTCCCCACCTGGATTTCACCTGGAACTGGTGACTCTGGTCCATACCTGAACCTCTCCTGGACCTGGTGACTCACTTTCCAACATGGACCTCACTTGGATCTGGTGACTATGGTCCTCAGTTTGGCCTCACCTGGACCTGGTGTCTCTCGTCCCCACTTTGACCTAACTCAGAACTGCTGCTGATCCCCACCTAGGCGCACGCAGACCTGGTGACTCTTGTCCCCAGCTATGCCTCAATTCGACCTGATGAATCTGGTCCTCACGTGGGCCTCCAAGGACCTGGGACTCAGCTGGATAGAGTGGCTCTGGTTCCCACAAGGGGCTTACCTGATACTGCTGACTGTGGTCTTATTCTATGCCTCACCAGGACCTAGTGATTCTGTTCCCCATCTGGGCCTGCATGGCCCTAGTAAATCTTTTCCTCACCCAGGCATCATTGGGATCTGGATACTCTATTCCACATCTGCGCCTCACTTTCACCAGGGACCTAGGGTCCCATTCTGTGCCTCAAACTAAACTGGTTACTCTGGTTTCCCCTCTGGGCCTCACCCCTACCTGGTGACTCTGGTCACCCCTTGGGCTTCACTTGGGCCTGGTGAATCTGGTCCTTAGCTGTTCCGCTCCTGGATCTGGTGACCGGTCGCTACCTGGGCCTCACCTGGACTTGGTGAAACCTGTTGCCACCTGCGCCTCCCCTGAACCTTGTGACTGTGGTTCCACCCAGACATCACCTGGATCTGGTGGCTCTGGTTCCCATATGGGGCTCTCCTGGACCTGGTTCCTGTGGTCTCCATCTGGCCTCACCTGGAACACAATGACTCTGAACCATATTTGGTCCTCTCCTGGACCTGTTGACTCTGGTCCTTACCTGGGCATCATTGGGACCTGGATACTCTCTTATATACCTGGGCCTCACCTGGACCTGGTGACTCTGGTCCCACCTGGGCCTCACCTGGACCGGGTGACTGGTTCCCACAGGACCTCACCTGGACCTGGTGACTCAGGTCCTCATATGGGCATCATGGGACCTGGTTTCTCAGTTCCACATCGAGGCCTCACCTGGACCTAGTGATTCTCGTCCCCTCTGGGCCTCACCCTGACGTGCTGACTCTGGCTCCCACCTGGATATCACCAGGACCGGGTGACTCTGGTCCCCCTCTGGGACTCACCCGGGGCTGGCGACACTTGTCCTCAGCTGGGCCTCAACAGGACCTGGTGAATCTACTCCTCACTTAGGCCTCGTGTGGACCTTGTGACTCTTTTCCCACCTGGCATCAATGGGACATGGTTACTCTGTTCCCCACCTGGGCCTCACCTGGACATGATAACTTTGCTCCACACTTTGGCCTCAACAAGTCCTGATGACTCTGGTCCCCCTACCTAGTCCTCAATCTGGACCTGGTGACTATGGTCCCCACCTGGGTCTCACCTGGACCTGGTGACTCTCGTTCCCACATGAACCACACTTGGACCTGGTGACTGTGGTGTTCTTGTAGACTCACATTTACCTGGTGACTCGGGTCCCCACTAGGGCCTCACCTGGATCTGATGACTCTGGCCTGCAGGTTGGCCTCACCTGGACCTGGTGAGTGCGTTGCCACTAGGGCCTCACCCATACCTGGTGACTCAGGTCCCCACGTGAGCCTCTTGGACCTGGTGAATCTGGTCCTTACCTGGTCCTCTCCCAGACCCGTTGACTCTGGTCACCACCTGGGCCTCACCTGGATCTGGTGAATCTGGTCCCAATCTGGGCCTCACCCATTCTTGGTGACTTTGTTCCACACCTTGACCTGATTGCTGTGGACTCTTTCTTGGCCTCTCCTGGAACTGGTGACTGATCTGATCCTATCTGCGCGTCACCCAGACCTGTTGACTCTGGTCCTCACCTGGGCATCATTCGTACCTGCTGACTCTGTTCCACACCTGAGCCTCACCTGGTCATGATGACTCTGGAATTCTCTGGGCCTCACCCTGACCTGGTGACTCTGGTCCCCATTAGGACGTAACCCGGACTGGGTGATTCTGGTTCCCATCTAGGCCTCAAGCATATCTGGTGATTCTGGTCCTCAACTGGGCCTCACGTGGACTTAGTGAATATGTTCCATGTTGGCCTTATTTGGACCTGGTGACTCGGGTCCCTACCTGGGCATCATCAGCACATGGTTCCACGCACCGCCTGCAGGTTGGCCTCACCTGAACCTGGTGAGTGGGATTGCCACCTGTGGCTCACCCATACCTGGTGACTCAGGTCCCCACGTGGGCCTCTTGGACCTGGTGAATCTGGTCCTTACCTCGTCTTCTCCCAACCTGGGGACTCTGGTCATCACCTGGGCCTCACCTGGAGAAGGGGAACTGGTCCCCATCTGGGCCTCACCCAGTCCTGGTTACTTTGTTCCCCACCTGGAACTGATTGCTGTGGACTCTTTCTTTGCCTCACCTGCAACTGGTGACTCTGATCCTATCTGGTGACTCTGATCCTATCTGGGCATTACCCAGACCTGGTGACTCTGGTCCTCATGTGGGCATCTTGGTACCTGGTGACTCAGTTCCACACCTGAGCCTAACCTGGACATGATGACTCTGGAACCTCTCTGGGCCTCACCCTGTCCTGGTGACTCTGGTCCCCATCTGGATGTCACCTGGAGCAAGTGATTTTGGTACCCCTCTGAGCCTCAACCAGATCTGGTGACTCTGGTCCTCAACTGGGCCTCACCTGGACCTAGTGAATATGCTCCATCTGGACCTCATTTGGACCTGGTGACTCTGGTCCCTCCCTCGGCATCATCGGTACATGGTTCCACTGCATGGCCTGCAGGTTGGCATCACCTGGACCTGGTAACTCTGGTTCCTACATGGGCATCATCGGGACACGGTTCCTCTGCATGGCGCGAAAGATGGCCTCTCCTGGACCTGGTGAGTGTGGTTGCCACCTGTGCCTCACCCGTACCTGGGGACACAGGCCCCTCGTCGGCCTCTTGGACCTGGTGAATCTGGTCTATGGGAGACCTGGTCGTCTCCCATACCCGGGGTCTCTGGTCACCCCCTGGGCCTCACCTGGACCTGGTCAATGTGGTCCCCATCTGGGCATCACCCAGTCCTGGTGACTTTGTTCCCCACCTGGATGATTGCTGTGCACTATTTCTTGGCCTCACCTTGAACTGGTGACTCTGATCCTATCTGGTGACTCTGAAACTATCTGGGCATTACCCAGACCTGGTGACTCTGGTCCTCACCTGGGCATCTTTGGTACCTGGTGACTCTGTTCCACACCTGAGCCTCACCTGGACATGTTGACTCTGGAACCTCTCTGGGCCTCATCCTGACCTGGTGACTCTGGTTCCCATCTGGATGTCACCTGGACCAGGTGATTCTGGTACCCCTCTAGGCCTCAACCAGGTCTTGGGACTCTGGTACTCCACTGTACCACACCTGGACCTAGTAAATATGCTCCATCTGGGTCTCATTGGACCTGGTGATTCTGATCCCAACCTCGGCATCATCGGGACATGGTTCCACATAATGGTCTGCAGGTTGGCCTCTTCTTGACTTGGTAACTGTGGTCCCTACCTGGGCATCATCGGGACACGGTTCCTCTGCATGGCCTGCAGGTTGCGTCACCTGGACCTGGTGAGTGGGGATGCCACATGGGCCTCACCCATACCTGGTGACACAGGTCCCACGTGGGCCTCACTTGGACCTGGTGAATCTGGTCCTTACCTGGCCCTCATCCGGACCTGGTAACTCTGGTCACCACCTGGGAATCACCTGGACCTGTTGAATCTGGTCCCCATCTGGGCCTCACCCAGTCCTGGTGACTTTGTTCCCTACCTGCACCTGATTGCTGTGGACTCCTTCTTGGCCTCACCTGGAATTGTGACTCTGCTCCTAACTGGGCCTCACCCAGATCTGGTGACTCTGGTCCTCACTGTGGATCATTATGAACTGGATACTCTGTTCCACACCTGAACCTCACCTGGACATGATGACTCTGGATCCCCTCTGGGCCTCACCCTGACATGGTGACTCTGGTCCCCATCTGGATCCCCTAGACCAGGGGAATTGGTACCCCTCAAGGCCTCAACTAGACCTGGTGAGTCTGGTCCTCATCTGGGCCTCACCTACCTGGACCTAGTGAATATCTCCCCACCTGCGCCTCGATGGACCTGGTGACTCTGGTTCTACCTGGGCATCATTGGGACTTGGTTACTGTATTCCCCACTGGGACTGACCTGATCCTGGTAACTCTGGTCCTGACTTTGGCCTCTTCTGTACCAGGTGACTCTGGCTCACCTGGCCTCACCTGTACCTGGTGACTCTGATACTAAGCATGGCCTCACCTGACCTGGTGACTGTGGTTCCATCGGGAAATAAACTGGACCTCATGTCTCCGGTCCACCTGGGCCTCACCGGACCTGGTGTCTCTGGTACCCCCTGGGTAGCATCAGCATATGGTTACACTGTTCACTAACAGTGACCCAGCCGGACCTATTAACACTGGTCTTCACCTGGCCACACCTGGACAGGTGACACTGGTTCCCACCTGGGTCTCACCTGGACATGGTGAGTCGGATCCCACCTGGTCCTCACCTGTAACTGGTGATTCTCGTTCCCACATGGTCATCATGTGGACCTGGTGGCTGCAGTATTTCTAGCTTCTCATGTACTTCGTGACTCTGATCCCCACCAGGACCTCACCGGGTCCTGGTGAGTGTGGTTGCCACCTGCACGTCACCTGGACCTGGTGATTCTGGTCTGCACCTGAGACTACCCTGGATCTGGTGACTGTGGTCCCCACCTGGGCATCACCTGTATTTGGGGACTCCGGTCCCCATCTGGGCCTCACCTGGACCTGTTGACCATGGTCCTCAACTGGGTAAATTGGGCCCCGGTGACTTTGTTCCACAACTGGACCTCACCTGACCAGGTGACTCTGGTCCCCCTCTGGGTCTCACCGTGTCCTAGTGACTGTGAACCCCACTTTGGCCTGACTAGGACCTGCTGACCCTGGTTGCCACCTGCGCCTGACCTCGAACTGTTGACCCAGGTTCTTTCAAGGGCCTTTCCTGTACCTGGTGATTCTGGTCCCCACCTCGGCCTCACCTGGACGTGGTGACACTTGTCACCACCGGGGACTCACCTTGACTTGCTTACTGTGTTCCACACCTTGACCTCCAGTAGACCTGTTTACCATGGTCTCCAAGACGGCCTCACATGGACATGATGACTCTGGAACCTCTCTTGGCCTCACCCTGAAAACTGGTGACTCTGGTCTCCATCTGGATGTCACCTGTACCAGGTGATTCTGGTACCCCTCTGGGCCTCAACGAGATATGGTGACTCTGGTCCTCAACTGGGCCGCAACGGGACCTAGTGAATATGCTCCATCTGGGCCTCATTTGGACCTGGTGACTTTGGTCCCTCCCTGGGCATCATCGGGACATGGTTACACAGCATGGCCTACAGGTTGGAATCACCAGGAGCCGGTAACTCTGGTCCCTGCAAGGGCATCATCGGGACACGGTTCCTCTGCATGGCCCAAGGGTTGGCCTCACCTGACCTGGTGATTGGGGTTTCCACCTGAGCCACCTAGGCCGAACCCAGATCTGGTGACTTTGTCCCCAGGTATTCCTCCCCTGTACCTGGTGACCCATGCACCCACGTGGGCCTCACTTGGACCTGGTGAATCTGGTCCTTACCTGGTCCTCACCTGGAACTGGTAAGTCTGGTCACCACCTGGGAATCACCTGGACATTGTGAATCTGGTCCCCATGTGGGCCTCACACAGTCCTGGTGACTTTGTTCCCCACCTGGACCTGATTGCTGTGGACACATTCTTGGCTTCACCTGGAAGTGGTGAGTGTGATCCTAACTTGGCCTCACCCAGATCTGGTGACTTTGGTCCTCACCTGTGGACCATTATGATCTAGATACTCCGTTCCACACCTGAGCCTCACTTGGACATGATGACTCTGGATCCCCTATGGGCCTCAGCCTGACATGGTGCTCTGCTCCCCATCTGGATGTCACCTAGACCAGGTGAATCTGGTACCCCTCTAGGCCTCAACTAGACCTCGTGACTCTGGTCTGCAACTGGGCCTCACTGGGACCGAGTGAATATGCTCCCCACCTGCGCCTCATCTGGACCTAGTGACTCTGGTTCTACCTGGGTATCATCGGGGCATGGTTACTCTATTCCCCACTGGGACTGACCTGATCCTGGTAACTATGGTCCTGACTTTGGCCTCTTCTGTACCAGGTGACTTGGCTCAACAGGGGCCTCACCTGTAACTGGTGACTCTGATCCTAAGCATGCCCTCACGTGACCTGGTGACTGTGGTTCCCATCGGGACTCTTCTGGACCTCATGTCTCTGGGCCCTCCTCGGACTCACCAGGACCTGGTTTCTGTGGTTCCCACCTGGGTAGCATCAGGATATGTTTACACTGTTCACTAACAGTGACCCAGCCGGACCTATTAACTCTGGTCTTCACCTGGGCCACACCTGGACATGGTGACACTCGTTCCCACCTGGGACTCACCTGGACATGGTGAGTCGGATCCCCACCTGGTCCTCACCTGTAACTGGTGATTTTCATTCCCACATGGACATAATGTGGACCTTGTGGCTGCGTGTTTCTAGCTTCTCATATACATCGTGACTCTGGTCCCCACCAGGGCCTCACCGGGACCTGGTGAGTGTGGTTGCCTCCTGCACCTCACCTGGACCTGGTGATTCTGGTCTACACCTGAGACTACCCAGGATCTGGTGACTCTGGTCCCCACCTGAGCTTCACTTGGATTTGGGGACTCCGGTCTCCATCTGGGCTTCACCTGGCCCTGTTGACCATGGTCCTCAACTGGGCAAAATTGGAACCCGGTGACTGTGTTCCACAACTGGACCTCACCTGGACCAGGTGACTCTGGTCCCCCTCTGGGTCTCACGGTTCCCTAGTGACTGTGAACCCCCTCTATGGCCTGTCTTGGTCCTGCTGATACTGGTTGCCTCCTGCGCCTGACCTCAAACAACTGTAGACTCTGGTTTTTCAAAGGCCTCCCCTCGACCTGGTCATCCTGGTCCCCACCTGGATCTCACTTGGACGTGGTGACATTGTCACCATCGGGGACTCTCCTGGACCTGCTTACTGTGTTCCACACCTGGGCCTCAAGTAGACCTGTTGACCATGTTCCCCAGGACTGCCTCACATGGACCTGTTGACACTGCTCCACACCGGGCCTCCACTTGTACTCCTGGACTTATCTCTGGTCCCC